>NW_028274711.1:0-69369 GCF_026936395.1 Plectropomus leopardus
TCCTTCCTCTTCTTTTTTTTACTTCACTTTTTAAAATCAGCACACAATGTGTGTGTGTGTGTGTGTGTGTGTGTGTGTGTGTGTGTGTGTTTATGTATGTATGATGTTAAATGGATTGTAGTGTGTGAGTGGATTAGTGTGTGCAGTGATGGATGAGGAGTGTGGGGTCTGAGTTGACCTCCGCCGCCTAATCTCCTCTCTGACTCGGCTGAGACTCTCAGGCTGTGCATGTTGCAGCTTTTCAAACTTAATGAGCTTAAGCAGTTGTTAAGCTGTGTGAACTGCTCTCAGCAGATCTGAATTCCAGCAGCTGATCCCGACACACTCTGCTGCCAACAAGTCATCACTGTGTCAAAGGAACAACACTGGGCGCTTTTAGACAAAGTTTTCAGCTGCAGGAGCGCCGGTGTGAGGGAGGTTCAGGTCCTGATATGTGCAGGAGCGTCAGTGTGTGAGGGAGGTTGGAGGCCAGGTCCTGATATGTGCAGGAGCGCTGTGTGAGGGGAGGTTCAGGTCCTGATATGTGCAGGAGCGCTCGGTGTGAGGGAGGTTCAGGTCCTGATATGTGCAGGAGCGCTCGGTGTGAGGGAGGTTCAGGTCCTGATATGCAGTGAGCGCCGGGTGTGAGGGAGGTTCAGTCCTGATATGTGCAGGAGCCGCCTGGTGTGAGGGAGGCTCAGGTCCTGATATGTGCAGGGAGCGCCGTGTGAGGGGAGGTTCAGGTCCTGATATGTGCAGGAGCGCCGGTGTGAGGGGGAGGTTCAGGTCCTGATATGTGCAGGAGTCAGCCTGGTGTGAGGGGGAGGTTCAGTCCTGATATGTGCAGGACAGCAGAGCAGCGTTGCACGCTGAAGCTGCAGCGCTTCTCTCAGTCTGTCACTGACGCAGCAGCTTCCATCTCAACTCTTCCAAAATCTACAAAAACCACAAACATTTGCTTCTTCATTTCGTTAAACAATCAACATTGCATCTCAGTCAAAAGTAAATTATTTAAATAGTTTAAAACAGTTTTTTCTTCACTTGGTGTGTGCAGGACTGTGAGAGCGAAACTGAGGGAAACAGAAGCTTGTCAGAGAAGAGTTATAGCTGTGATGTTGCTGCAGCTTCGCCCCTCAGGACACACTGAGGATTGTGTGGTGTGTGGTGTGTGTGTGTGTGTGTGTGTGTTCAGGGTCTGACTCTAACCTCCCAGTCACTGATAACAAATATTTACATTTTTACATGTTTCGCTGTGGAGGAGGCTCACACACACACACACACACACACTCACATGCACACACACACGCACAAGACACACGGCACACACACACACACACACACATGCGCACACACACGCACAAAACACGTAACACACACCCTGCCCGATCCCCAGCCACACACACACATACATACACATACACAAACGCACACACATGTCCAAACACACACACGCACAGGATAAAGACAGGGCGGTTTCTTGGACACGTGGTTCGCCTGTAAGCAGATTGAGCTCCAAATCTTCACAAACTCTTATTTTGTGTGCAGGCATGAACTTTTTTCTCATTAAAGTTTTTCGACAGCTTGCACCTATATCGATGGTGCATGTGCCTGTTCCTTTTATACTGTGACGTGTGAAAACATCGCCACAGTATAAGATGTCTAAAACGGTCACTAAGCAACTGGATGTTACTTCATAGTAATTTAATCAACTTCTCCTTCAACACTAAAGATCAAGGACAAATGTAATTTTCTTTTTAAACTTTGTTAAGAAAAATGACTAATAAATCTGCCTTCTACCTTCTGTCGCCTTTAGCTGTTTTTTGACATGTCAAGATTTGACATTTTTCGGCATACTACATTTTTTTTGGCATGCTAAATGATGATGTTCTTGGCCTTTTTTTTCCACACATTGTATCCTGTGATGCGAATTCACAACCTATATTAAGTCATTTTCAGCCATTTTTGGACATGTAAAATTTGACATATTTCGCTAAACTATAGTATGTGGTTTTCAGCCATTTTTTGACAATAATAATAATAAATGATGTTTTAGCCTTTTATTTTTAACATGGTATGACGTAAGGTATATTTTATGTTAGCTTTTGAGGTGTTTTCAGATATTTGATGTAAATCAGTATTTTGACATTTTCCTTCCGCTCATAGCCCTTTGCCTTCCACATTTTTCCAAAATCGATAGCTTGGAGTTTTGAGTATTTCTGAAAGTTTTTGTATATGGCGGTCTTAGCACGCTATTTTATGCTGCTTTTGAGGTGTTTTTAGATATGTTTGGGACGCAGTCATATTTTTGATTTTGAGCTTTGCCATATGTTTTGTTCTTTAGCATGTTTTGACTGAGGTGTTTCAGCTTTTTTGAAAGAACATTTTCCACACGTATGTCTTGCCTTTCTTCGGTCATTTTTCCACCGATTCAGCTGTGTTTTGAACGTTTCTGAATTTCTTTTGTTATGGTGTCTTAGCATTTTTTATGTTGTTTATGAGGTGTTTCAGCTTTTTGGGATGTGTCATATTTTGACATTTTCCATACTGTAGCCTTGCCTTTCGGTCATTTTTGACGTTCTGTTTTGCGTGTTTTTACTTCGATTTTGAAATATTTTGCTATGGCGTATGTTGTTTTGAGGTGTTTTCAGCTTTTGGGAGGTCATTTTGACATTTTCCATTTTTGATGTTTCGCTTACAGGTGTTTTGAATATTTCTGAAAGTTTCTGAGGTGTTTTCAGCTTTTTTTGGGAGGTGTCATATTTTGACATTTTTCCATACTGAGTAGCCTTGCCTTTTCGGTCATTTTTTTACCATCACTCATGGTGTTTTTGACATTCCTTTGTGTCTTAGTTAGCTATCTTTATGCTGTTTTGAGGTGTTTTCATCTTGTGTTTGGGACGGTCATATCTTGACATTTTTCCATACTATAACCTTGCCTTTTTCAGCCTTTTCCAAATTATATTTAACGGTTTTGAGGTGTTTTCAGATATTTATGGACGTGTCATGTTTCCATACTAGCCTTCGTTTTCGGTCATTTTTTCGACATCCTTTTTTCATGGTGTTTTGAATGTTTCGGAAAGTTTCAATGGCGGTCTTAGCACGCTGATTTTTGCTTTTTGAGGTGTTTCAGCTTTTGAGGTGATTTTGATTTGAATATTTCTGAAAGTTTCTTTGCTATGGCGCAGTCTTTAGCACGCCATTTTATGCTGTTTTGAGGTGTTTTTAGACATGTTTGGGAGGTGTCATATTTTGACATTTTTCCATACTATAGCCTTGCCTTTCGGTCATTTTTCCAAATTATATTGTATGGTGTTTTGAATGTTTGAAAGTTTCTTTGTGGTAGCGTCTTTTAGTAACAGCTTATTTTATGCTGTTTTGAGGTGTTTTCAGTTTTTTGGGATGCATATTTTGACATTTTTCCATACTATAGCCTGCCTTTTTTCTTCGGGTCATTTTTGATGTTCTGCTTTTTAAGTGTTTTTGGCCCGATTTTGAAATATTTTTGCTATGGCGGTCCTATTTTATGTTAGTTTTGAGGTTTCAGCTTTTTGAGGTAAACATTTTTTTTTCCATATTTATAGCCTGTTTTTTCGGTCATTTTTGATGTTCTTATGTTGCCTTGCCAGTCTGTGTCACAATCCTTTTTTTGAATATTTCTGAAAGTTTCTTTGCCATGATGCGCACCTTCGGTCATTTTATGCTGCTGCTTGAGGTGTTTTCTTGCTTAGTCATTTTTCCATTATAGCCTTGCCTTTCGGTCATTTTTTCAACATCAGTCAGCTGTTTCTGGAATGTGTCATATTTTGACATTTTTCCATACTATAGCCTTGCCTTTTCGGTCATTTTTTGGCCATCTCATGGTGTTTTTGAATGCTTTCGAAAGTTTCTTTGCTATGGCGAAAGGTCCGGGACGCATTTTATGCTGTTTTGAGAGGTCTTTCAGCTGTTTCTGAACGTCATATTTTGACATTTTTCATACTAGTTAGCGTTATTTCAGTCATTTTTGGATCGCCCGCTGATTTGGTGTTTTTGAATATTTCCAAGCTTCTTTGCTATGGTGTGTCTTCAGCATCGCTGACGGTTGTCTAGTTTTGAGGTGTTTTCAGCTTTTTGGGAGGTGTCATATTTTGACATTTTCCATACTATAGCCTTGCATTTTCGGTCATTTTTGACGTTCCATTTTTGTTTTGGCCGCTTTTTGAAATATTTTGCTATGGCGTGTCCAGGGACGATATTTTATGCTGTTTTGAGGTGTTTTCAGCTGTTTTTGGACGTGATATTTTGATTTTTCTGGTCATTTTTGACGGTAGTATTTGGGTGTTTTTGGCCGTTTTGAAAGGGTCTTTGCTATGACGCGTCCGGAAATGATATTTTACACTGGTATGAGATAGCTGCTTTTTAGCGTGTCATATTTTTACCTTTTTTCCATACTATAACCTTGCCTTTTCAGTCTTTTGTCCGAAATCATGTTTTATGATGTTTATTTCTAAAACTGTCTTTGTTATGGCGTTGTCTTAGCGCCGCAACAACACCATGAAGTAGGATATCCAAACAATGACAGAAAAGGCAAGGCTATAGTATGGAAAAATATCAAAATATGACACGTCCCAAAACACAACAGAAAACACCTCAAACAGCATAAAATACCGGCTAAGACACGCCATAGCAAAGAAACTTTCAGAAACATTCAAAAACACCGAAATGCGGAACGCCCAAAAATGACCGAAAAGGCAAGGCTATAGTATGGAAAATGTCAAAATATGACACGTCCCAAAAAAGCTGAAAACACCTCAAACAACTTAAATCAGTGTGCTAAGACACACCATAGCAAAGAAACTGTCAGAAACATCTCGAAACACCATGAAAAAGGATGTCCAAAAATGACCTAAAAGGCAAGGCTATAGTATGGAAAATGTCAAAATATGACACGTTCCAGAAACAGCTGAAAACACCTCAAAACAGCATGAAATACCGTGCTTAGACATGCCATAGCAAAGAAACTTTCAGAAACATTCAAAAACACCATGAAAAAGGATGTCCAAAAAATGACCGAAAGGGCAAGACTATCGTATGGAAAAATGTCAAAATATGACACGTTCCAGAAACAGCTGAAAAGACCTCAAAACAATCTTGAAATCAGTAAAGTGCTAAGACACACCATAGCAAAGAAACTTTCAGAAATATTCAAAACACCCAAATGCGGAACATCCAAAAATGACAGAAATGGCAAGGCTATAGTATGGAAAAATGTCAAAATATGACACGTTCCAGAAACAGCTGAAAACACCTCAAAACAGCATGAAATAACGTACTAAGACACGCCATAGCAAAAGAAACTTTCAGAAATATTCAAAACACCCAAATGCGGAACGGCCCAAAAATGACAGAAATGGTAAGGCTATAGTATGGAAAAATGTCAAAATATGACACGTTCCAGAAACAGCTGAAAACACCTCAAAACAGCATGAAATAACGCGGCTAAGACACGCCATAGCAAAGAAACTTTCAGAAATATTCAAAAACACCCAAATGCGGAACGCCAAAAAATGACCGAAATTGCAAGGCTATAGTATGGAAAAATGTCAAAATATGACACGTTCCAGAAACAGCTGAAAACACCTCAAAACAGCATAAAATACCGTGCTAAGACACGCCATAGCAAAGAAACTTTCAGAAACATTCAAAAACACCATGAAAAAGGATGTCCAAAAAATGACCGAAAACGCAAGGCTATAGTATAGAAAAATGTCAAAATATGACACGTTCCAGAAACAGCTGAACACACCTCAAAACAACATGGAATAGCGTGCTAAGACACGCCATAGCAAAGAAACTTTCAGAAACATTCAAAACACCCAAATGCGGAACGTCCCAAAAATGACTGAAAAGGCAAGGCTATAATATGGAAAATGTCAAAATATGACACGCTCCAGAAACAGCTGAAAACACCTCAAAACAGCATGAAATACCGTGCTAAGACACGCCATAGCAAAGAAACTTTCAGAAATATTCAAAAACACCCAAATGCGGAACGTCCAAAAATGACCGAAATGGCAAGGCTATAGTATGGAAAATGTCAAAATATGACACGCTCCAGAAACAGCTGAAAACACCTCAAAACAGCATGAAATAGCGTATAAGACACATCATAGTAAAAAATCTTTCAGAAACATTCAAAAACCCCATAAAATAGGATGTCCAAAAAATGACTGAAATGGCAAGGCTATAGTATGGAAAAATGTCAAAATATGACACGTTCCAGAAACAGCTGAAAACACCTCAAAACAGCATGAAATAGCGTATAAGACACGCCATAGCAAAGAAACTTTCAGAAATATTCAAAAACACCCAAATGCGGAACGCCCAAAAATGACAGAAATGGCAAGGCTATAGTATGGAAAATGTCAAAATATGACACGTTCCAGAAACAGCTGAAAAGACCTCAAAACAACTTAAATCAGTGTGCTAAGACACACCATAGCAAAGAAACTTTCAGAAATATTCAAAACACCCAAATGCGGAACGCCCAAAAATGACTGAAAAGGCAAGGCTATAATATGGAAAAATGTCAAAATATGACACGTTCCAGAAACAGCTGAAAACACCTCAAAACAGCATGAAATACTGTGCTAAGACACGCCATAGCAAAGAAACTTTCAGAAATATTCAAAAACACCAAATGCGGAACGCCCAAAAATGACCAAATGGCAAGGCTATAGTATGGAAAAATGTCAAAATATGACACGTTCCAGAAACAGCTGAAAACACCTCAAAACAGCATGAAATAGCGTATAAGACACATCATAGTAAAAATCTTTCAGAAACATTCAAAACCCCATAAAATAGGATGTCCAAAAATGACTGAAATGGCAAGGCTATAGTATGGAAAATGTCAAAATATGACACGCTCCAGAAACAGCTGAAAACACCTCAAAACAGCATGAAATAGCGTATAAGACACGCCATAGCAAAAGAAACTTTCAGAAATATTCAAAACACCAAATGCGGAACGCCCAAAAATGACAGAAGTGGCAAGGCTATAGTATGGAAAAATGTCAAAATATGACACGCTCCAGAAACAGCTGAAAAGACCTCAAAACAATCTTAAATCAGTGCTAAGACACACCATAGCAAAGAAACTTTCAGAAATATTCAAAACACCCAAATGCGGAACGCCCAAAAATGACCGAAAAGGCAAGGCTATAGTATGGAAAATGTCAAAATATGACACGCTCCAGAAACAGCTGAAAACACCTCAAAACAGCATGAAATAACGTGCATAAGACACGCCATAGCAAAAGAAACTTTCAGAAATATTCAAAAACACCCAAATGCGGAACATCCAAAAAATGACAGAAATGGCAAGGCTATAGTATGGAAAAATGTCAAAATATGACACGCTCCAGAAACAGCTGAAAACACCTCAAAACAGCATGAAATAACGTGTTAAGACACGCCATAGCAAAGAAACTTTCAGAAATATTCAAAACACCCAAATGCGGAACGCCCAAAAAATGACCGAAATGGCAAGGCTATAGTATGGAAAATGTCAAAATATGACACGCTTCCAGAAACAGCTGAAAACACCTCAAAACAGCATGAAATAGCGCATGGAAGACACATCATAGTAAAAAATCTTTCAGAAACATTCAAAAACCCATAAAATAGGATGTCCAAAAATGACTGAAATGGCAAGGCTATAGTATGGAAAAATGTCAAAATATGACACGCTCCAGAAACAGCTGAAAACACCTCAAAACAGCATGAAATAGCGTATAAGACACGCCATAGCAAAGAAACTTTCAGAAATATTCAAAAACACCGAAATGCGGAACGCCCAAAAAATGACAGAAATGGCAAGGCTATAGTATGGAAAAATGTCAAAATATGACACGCTCCAGAAACAGCTGAAAACACCTCAAAACAATCTTAAATCAGTGTGCTAAGACACACCATAGCAAAGAAACTTTCAGAAATATTCAAAAACACCCAAATGCGGAACGCCCAAAAATGACCGAAAAGGCAAGGCGAGAGTATGGAAAAATGTCAAAATATGACACGCACCAGACACAGCAGAAAACACCTCAAAACAGCATGAAATAACGTGGTAAGACACGCCATAGCAAAGAAACTTTCAGAAATATTCAAAACACCCAAATGCGGAACGCCCAAAAATGACAGAAATGGCAAGGCTATAGTATGGAAAATGTCAAAATATGACACGCTCCAGAAACAGCTGAAAACACCTCAAAACAGCATGAAATAACGCATAAGACACGCCATAGCAAAGAAAACTTTCAGAAATATTCAAAACACCCAAATGCGGAACGTCCAAAAAATGACCAAATGGTAAGGCTATAGTATGGAAAAATGTCAAAATATGACACGTTCCAGAAACAGCTGAAAACACCTCAAAACAGCATAAAATACCGTGCTAAGACACGCCATAGCAAAGAAACTTTCAGAAACATTCAAAAACACCATGAAAAGGATGTCCAAAAATGACCGAAACGCAAGGCTATAGTATGGAAAAATGTCAAAATATGACACGCTCCAGAAACAGCTGAACACACCTCAAAACAACATGGAATAGCGTGCTAAGACACGCCATAGCAAAAGAAATTTTCAGAAACATTCAAAAACACCCAAATGCGGAACGTCCAAAAAATGACTGAAAAGGCAAGGCTATAATGTGGAAAATGTCAAAATATGACACGCTCCAGAAACAGCTGAAAACACTCAAAACAGCATGAAATACCGTGCATAAGACACGCCATAGCAAAGAAACTTTCAGAAATATTCAAAACACCCAAATGCGGAACGCCCAAAAATGACCGAAATGGCAAGGCTATAGTATGGAAAAATGTCAAAATATGACACGTTCCAGAAACAGCTGAAAACACCTCAAAACAGCATGAAATAGCGTCAAGACACGTCATAGTAAAAAATCTTTCAGAAACATTCAAAAACCCCATAAAATAGGATGTCCAAAAAATGACTGAAATGGCAAGGCTATAGTATGGAAAAATGTCAAAATATGACACGTTCCAGAAACAGCTGAAAACACCTCAAAACAGCATGAAATAGCGCATAAGACACGCCATAGCAAAGAAACTTTCAGAAATATTCAAAACAATCAAATGCGGAACGTCCAAAAAATGACAGAAATGGCAAGGCTATAGTATGGAAAATGTCAAAATATGACACGTTCCAGAAACAGCTGAAAAGACCTCAAAACAACATTAAATCAGTGTGCTAAGACACACCATAGCAAAGAAACTTTCAGAAATATTCAAAACACCCAAATGCGGAACGCCCAAAAATGACCGAAAAGGCAAGGCTATAGTATGGAAAATGTCAAAATATGACACGCTCCAGAAACAGCTGAAAAACACCTCAAAACAGCATGAAATAACGTGGTAAGACACGCCATAGCAAAGAAACTTTCAGAAATATTCAAAAACACCCAAATGCGGAACGCCCAAAAATGACAGAAATGGCAAGGTTATAGTATGGAAAAATGTCAAAATATGACACGTTCCAGAAACAGCTGAAAACACCTCAAAACAGCATGAAATAACGTGCTAAGACACGCCTATAGCAAAGAAACTTTCAGAAATATTCAAAACACCCAAATGCGGAACGCCCAAAAATGACCGAAATGGCAAGGCTATAGTATGGAAAAATGTCAAAATATGACACGCTCCAGAAACAGCTGAAAACACCTCAAAACAGCATGAAATAGCGTATAAGACACATCATAGTAAAAAATCTTTCAGAAACATTCAAAACCCCATAAAATAGGATGTCCAAAAATGACTGAAATGGCAAGGCTATAGTATGGAAAATGTCAAAATATGACACGCTCCAGAAACAGCTGAAAACACCTCAAAACAGCATGAAATAGCGTGCTAAGACACGCCATAGCAAAGAAACTTTCAGAAATATTCAAAAACACCAAATGCGGAACGCCCAAAAATGACAGAAATGGCAAGGCTATAGTATGGAAAAATGTCAAAATATGACACGCTCCAGAAACAGCTGAAAACACCTCAAAACAATCTTAAATCAGTGTGCTAAGACACACCATAGCAAAGAAACTTTCAGAAATATTCAAAACACCCAAATGCGGAACGGCCCAAAAATGACCGAAAAGGCAAGGCTATAGTATGGAAAAATGTCAAAATATGACACGCTCCAGAAACAGCTGAAAACACCTCAAAACAGCATGAAATAACGTGGTAAGACACGCCATAGCAAAGAAACTTTCAGAAATATTCAAAAACACCCAAATGCGGAACGCCCAAAAATGACAGAAATGGCAAGGCTATAGTATGGAAAAATGTCAAAATATGACACGCTCCAGAAACAGCTGAAAACACCTCAAAACAGCATGAAATAACGTGCTAAGACACGCCATAGCAAAGAAACTTTCAGAAATATTCAAAACACCCAAATGCGGAACGGCCCAAAAATGACCGAAATGGCAAGGCTATAGTATGGAAAAATGTCAAAATATGACACGTTTCCAGAAACAGCTGAAAACACCTCAAAACAGCATAAAATACCGTATAAGACACGCCATAGCAAAGAAACTTTCAGAAACATTCAAAAACACCATGAAAAGGATGTCCAAAATGACCGAAAACGCAAGGCTATAGTATGGAAAAATGTCAAAATATGACACGCTCCAGAAACAGCTGAACACACCTCAAAACAACATGGAATAGCGTATAAGACACGCCATAGCAAAGAAATTTTCAGAAACATTCAAAACACCCAAATGCGGAACGCCCAAAAATGACTGAAAAGGCAAGGCTATAGTATGGAAAATGTCAAAATATGACACGTTCCAGAAACAGCTGAAAACACCTCAAAACAGCATGAAATACCGTGCTAAGACACGCCATAGCAAAGAAACTTTCAGAAATATTCAAAAACACCCAAATGCGGAACGCCCAAAAATGACCGAAATGGCAAGGCTATAGTATGGAAAATGTCAAAATATGACACGCTCCAGAAACAGCTGAAAACACCTCAAAACAGCATGAAATAGCGTAAGTAAGACACATCATAGTAAAAAATCTTTCAGAAACATTCAAAAACCCCATAAAATAGGATGTCCAAAAATGACTGAAATGGCAAGGCTATAGTATGGAAAATGTCAAAATATGACACGCCCAGAAACAGCTGAAAACACCTCAAAACAGCATGAAATAGCGTGCTAAGACACGCCATAGCAAAGAAACTTTCAGAAATATTCAAAACACCCAAATGCGGAACGTCCAAAAATGACAGAAATGGCAAGGCTATAGTATGGAAAATGTCAAAATATGACACGTTCCAGAAACAGCTGAAAAGACCTCAAAACAACTTAAATCAGTGTGCTAAGACACACCATAGCAAAGAAACTTTCAGAAATATTCAAAACACCCAAATGCGGAACGCCCAAAAATGACCAAAAGGCAAGGCTATAGTATGGAAAAATGTCAAAATATGACACGTTCCAGAAACAGCTGAAAACACCTCAAAACAGCATGAAATAACGTGGTAAGACACGCCATAGCAAAGAAACTTTCAGAAATATTCAAAAACACCCAAATGCGGAACGCCCAAAAATGACAGAAATGGCAAGGCTATAGTATGGAAAAATGTCAAAATATGACACGCTCCAGAAACAGCTGAAAACACCTCAAACAGCATGAAATAACGTATAAGACACGCCATAGCAAAGAAACTTTCAGAAATATTCAAAACACCCAAATGCGGAACGTCCAAAAATGACCGAAATGGCAAGGCTATAGTATGGAAAAATGTCAAAATATGACACGTTCCAGAAACAGCTGAAAACACCTCAAACAGCATAAAATACTGCTAAGAAGACACGCCATAGCAAAGAAACTTTCAGAAACATTCAAAACACCATGAAAAGGATGTCCAAAAATGACCGAAAACGCAGGCTATAGTATGGAAAAATGTCAAAATATGACACGTTCCAGAAACAGCTGAACACACCTCAAACAACATGGAATAGCGTATAAGACACGCCATAGCAAAGAAACTTTCAGAAACATTCAAAAACACCCAAATGCGGAACGTCCAAAAAATGACTGAAAAGGCAAGGCTATAATATGGAAAAATGTCAAAATATGACACGTTCCAGAAACAGCTGAAAACACCTCAAAACAGCATGAAATACCGTGCTAAGACACGCCATAGCAAAGAAACTTTCAGAAATATTCAAAAACACCCAAATGCGGAACGTCCAAAAAATGACCGAAATGGCAAGGCTATAGTATGGAAAAATGTCAAAATATGACACGTTCCAGAAACAGCTGAAAACACCTCAAAACAGCATGAAATAGCGTGCGAAGACACATCATAGTAAAAAAACTTTCAGAAATATTCAAAAACCCCATAAAATAGGATGTCCAAAAATGACTGAAATGGCAAGGCTATAGTATGGAAAAATGTCAAAATATGACACGCTCCAGAAACAGCTGAAAACACCTCAAAACAGCATGAAATAGCGTGCATAAGACACGCCATAGCAAAGAAATCTTTCAGAAATATTCAAAAACACCGAAATGCGGAACGTCCAAAAAATGACAGAAATGGCAAGGCTATAGTATGGAAAAATGTCAAAATATGACACGTTCCAGAAACAGCTGAAAAGACCTCAAAACAGCTTAAATCAGTGTGCTAAGACACACCATAGCAAAGAAACTTTCAGAAATATTCAAAAACACCCAAATGCGGAACGTCCAAAAAATGACTGAAAAGGCAAGGCTATAATATGGAAAAATGTCAAAATATGACACGTTCCAGAAACAGCTGAAAACACCTCAAAACAGCATGAAATACTGTGCTAAGACACGCCATAGCAAAGAAACTTTCAGAAATATTCAAAAACACCCAAATGCGGAACGTCCAAAAAATGACCGAAATGGCAAGGCTATAGTATGGAAAAATGTCAAAATATGACACGTTCCAGAAACAGCTGAAAAACACCTCAAAACAGCATGAAATAGCGTATAAGACACATCATAGTAAAAAATCTTTCAGAAACATTCAAAAACCCCATAAAATAGGATGTCCAAAAAATGACTGAAATGGCAAGGCTATAGTATGGAAAAATGTCAAAATATGACACGTTCCAGAAACAGCTGAAAACACCTCAAAACAGCATGAAATAGCGTGCTAAGACACGCCATAGCAAAGTCAACTTTCAGAAATATTCAAAAACACCCAAATGCGGAACGTCCAAAAAATGACCGAAATGGCAAGGCTATAGTATGGAAAAATGTCAAAATATGACACGTTCCAGAAACAGCTGAAAAGACCTCAAAACAACTTAAATCAGTGTGCTAAGAAACACCATAGCAAAGAAACTTTCAGAAATATTCAAAAACACCCAAATGCGGAACGTCCAAAAAATGACAGAAATGGCAAGGCTATAGTATGGAAAAATGTCAAAATATGACACGTTCCAGAAACAGCTGAAAACACCTCAAAACAGCATGAAATAACGTGATAAGACACGCCATAGCAAAGAAACTTTCAGAAATATTCAAAAACACCCAAATGCGGAACGTCCAAAAATGACCGAAATGGCAGGGCTATAGCATGGAAAATGTCAAAATATGACACGTTCCAGAAACAGCTGAAAACACCTCAAAACAGCATGAAATAGCGTGCTAAGACACACCATAGTAAAAAATCTTTCAGAAACATTCAAAAACCCCATAAAATAGGATGTCCAAAAAATGACTGAAAAGGCAAGGCTATAGTATGGAAAAATGTCAAAATATGACACGTTCCAGAAACAGCTGGAAACACCTCAAAACAACTTAAATCAGTGTGCTAAGATGCACCATAGCAAAGAAACTTTCAGAAATATTCAAAAACACCCAAATGCGGAACGTCCAAAAATGACACAAATGGCAAGGCTATAGTATGGAAAAATGTCAAAATATGACACGTTCCAGAAACAGCTGAAAACACCTCAAAACAGCATGAAATAGCGTGCTAAGACACGCCATAGCAAAGTCAACTTTCAGAAATATTCAAAAACACCCAAATGCGGAACGCCAAAAAATGACCGAAATGGCAAGGCTATAGTATGGAAAAATGTCAAAATATGACACGTTCCAGAAACAGCTGAAAAGACCTCAAAACAACTTAAATCAGTGTGCTAAGACGGACCATAGCAAAGAAACTTTCAGAAATATTCAAAAACACCCAAATGCGGAACGCCCAAAATGACCGAAAAGGCAAGGCTATAGTATGGAAAATGTCAAAATATGACACGTTCCAGAAACAGCTGAAAACACCTCAAAACAGCATGAAATAGCGTGCTAAGACACACCATAGTAAAAAATCTTTCAGAAACATTCAAAAACCCCATAAAATAGGATGTCCAAAAAATGACCGAAAAGTCAAGGCTATAGTATGGAAAAATGTCAAAATATGACACGTTCGAGAAACAGCTGAAAACACCTCAAAACAGCATGAAATAGCGTGCTAAGACACGCCATAGCAAAGAAACTTTCAGAAATATTCAAAAACACCCAAATGCGGAACATCCAAAAAATGACAGAAATGGCAAGGCTATAGTATGGAAAAATGTCAAAATATGACACGTTCCAGAAACAGCTGAAAACACCTCAAAACAGCATGAAATAACGTGATAAGACACGCCATAGCAAAGAAACTTTCAGAAATATTCAAAAACACCCAAATGCGGAACGTCCAAAAAATGACCGAAATGGCAAGGCTATAGTATGGAAAAATGTCAAAATATGACACGTTCCAGAAACAGCTGAAAAGACCTCAAAACAACTTAAATCAGTGTGCTAAGACACACCATAGCAAAGAAACTTTCAGAAATATTCAAAAACACCCAAATGCGGAACGTCCAAAAATGACAGAAATGGCAAGGCTATAGTATGGAAAAATGTCAAAATATGACACGCTCCAGAAACAGCTGAAAACACCTCAAAACAGCATGAAATAACGTGATAAGACATGCCATAGCAAAAGAA
This sequence comes from Plectropomus leopardus, assembly GCF_026936395.1. Taxonomy (NCBI): domain Eukaryota; kingdom Metazoa; phylum Chordata; class Actinopteri; order Perciformes; family Serranidae; genus Plectropomus; species Plectropomus leopardus. The sequence continues at coordinate 15,024 of NW_028274711.1, forward strand.
ACTTTCAGAAATATTCAAAACACCCAAATGCGGAACGCCCAAAAATGACAGAAATGGCAAGGCTATAGTATGGAAAATGTCAAAATATGACACGTTCCAGAAACAGCTGAAAAGACCTCAAAACAACTTAAATCAGTGTGCTAAGACACACCATAGCAAAGAAACTTTCAGAAATATTCAAAAACACCCAAATGCGGAACGTCCAAAAACGACCGAAAAGGCAAGGCTATAGTATGGAAAAATGTCAAAATATGACACGTTCCAGAAACAGCTGAAAACACCTCAAAACAGCATGAAATAACGTGGTAAGACACGCCATAGCAAAGAAACTTTCAGAAATATTCAAAAACACCCAAATGCGGAACGTCCAAAAAATGACAGAAATGGCAAGGCTATAGTATGGAAAAATGTCAAAATATGACACGTTCCAGAAACAGCTGAAAACACCTCAAAACAGCATGAAATAACGTGCTAAGACACGCCATAGCAAAGAAACTTTCAGAAATATTCAAAAACACCCAAATGCGGAAAGTCCAAAAAATGACCGAAATGGCAAGGCTATAGTATGGAAAAATGTCAAAATATGACACGTTCCAGAAACAGCTGAAAACACCTCAAAACAGCATAAAATACCGTATAAGACACGCCATAGCAAAGAAACTTTCAGAAACATTCAAAAACACCATGAAAAAGGATGTCCAAAAAATGACCGAAAACGCAAGGCTATAGTATGGAAAAATGTCAAAATATGACACGTTCCAGAAACAGCTGAACACACCTCAAAACAACATGGAATAGCGTGCTAAGACACGCCATAGCAAAGAAACTTTCAGAAACATTCAAAAACACCCAAATGCGGAACGTCCAAAAAATGACTGAAAAGGCAAGGCTATAATATGGAAAAATGTCAAAATATGACACGTTCCAGAAACAGCTGAAAACACCTCAAAACAGCATGAAATACCGTGCTAAGACACGCCATAGCAAAGAAACTTTCAGAAATATTCAAAAACACCCAAATGCGGAACGTCCAAAAAATGACCGAAATGGCAAGGCTATAGTATGGAAAAATGTCAAAATATGACACGTTCCAGAAACAGCTGAAAACACCTCAAAACAGCATGAAATAGCGTGCGAAGACACGTCATAGTAAAAAATCTTTCAGAAACATTCAAAAACCCCATAAAATAGGATGTCCAAAAAATGACTGAAATGGCAAGGCTATAGTATGGAAAAATGTCAAAATATGACACGTTCCAGAAACAGCTGAAAACACCTCAAAACAGCATGAAATAGCGTGCTAAGACACACCATAGCAAAGAAACTTTCAGAAATATTCAAAAACACCGAAATGCGGAACGTCCAAAAAATGACAGAAATGACAAGGCTATAGTATGGAAAAATGTCAAAATATGACACGTTCCAGAAACAGCTGAAAACACCTCAAAACAGCATGAAATAGCGTGCTAAGACACACCATAGTAAAAAATCTTTCAGAAACATTCAAAAACCCCATAAAATAGGATGTCCAAAAAATGACTGAAAAGGCAAGGCTATAGTATGGAAAAATGTCAAAATATGACACGTTCCAGAAACAGCTGAAAACACCTCAAAACAGCATGAAATAGCGTGCTAAGACACGCCATAGCAAAGTCAACTTTCAGAAATATTCAAAAACACCCAAATGCGGAACGTCCAAAAAATGACCGAAATGGCAAGGCTATAGTATGGAAAAATGTCAAAATATGACACGTTCCAGAAACAGCTGAAAAGACCTCAAAACAACTTAAATCAGTGTGCTAAGACACACCATAGCAAAGAAACTTTCAGAAATATTCAAAAACACCCAAATGCGGAACGTCCAAAAAATGACCGAAAAGGCAAGGCTATAGTATGGAAAAATGTCAAAATATGACACGTTCCAGAAACAGCTGAAAACACCTCAAAACAGCATGAAATAACGTGGTAAGACACGCCATAGCAAAGAAACTTTCAGAAATATTCAAAAACACCCAAATGCGGAACGTCCAAAAAATGACAGAAATGGCAAGGCTATAGTATGGAAAATGTCAAAATATGACACGTTCCAGAAACAGCTGAAAACACCTCAAAACAGCATGAAATAACGTGCTAAGACACGCCATAGCAAAGAAACTTTCAGAAATATTCAAAAACACCCAAATGCGGAACGTCCAAAAAATGACCGAAATGGCAAGGCTATAGTATGGAAAAATGTCAAAATATGACACGTTCCAGAAACAGCTGAAAACACCTCAAAACAGCATGAAATAGCGTGCGAAGACACATCATAGTAAAAAATCTTTCAGAAACATTCAAAAACCCCATAAAATAGGATGTCCAAAAAATGACTGAAATGGCAAGGCTATAGTATGGAAAAATGTCAAAATATGACACGTTCCAGAAACAGCTGAAAACACCTCAAAACAGCATGAAATAGCGTGCTAAGACACGCCATAGCAAAGAAACTTTCAGAAATATTCAAAAACACCCAAATGCGGAACGTCCAAAAAATGACAGAAATGGCAAGGCTATAGTATGGAAAAATGTCAAAATATGACACGTTCCAGAAACAGCTGAAAACACCTCAAAACAACTTAAATCAGTGTGCTAAGACACACCATAGCAAAGAAACTTTCAGAAACATTCAAAAACACCCAAATGCGGAACGCCCAAAAATGACCGAAAAGGCAAGGCTATAGTATGGAAAAATGTCAAAATATGACACGCCCAGAAACAGCTGAAAACACCTCAAACCAGCATGAAATAACGTGGTAAGACACGCCATAGCAAAGAAACTTTCAGAAATATTCAAAAACACCCAAATGCGGAACGTCAAAAAATGACAGAAATGGCAAGGCTATAGTATGGAAAAATGTCAAAATATGACACGCTCCAGAAACAGCTGAAAACACCTCAAAACAGCATGAAATAACGTGCTAAGACACGCCATAGCAAAGAAACTTTCAGAAATATTCAAAAACACCCAAATGCGGAACGTCCAAAAAATGACCGAAATGGCAAGGCTATAGTATGGAAAAATGTCAAAATATGACACGTTCCAGAAACAGCTGAAAACACCTCAAAACAGCATAAAATACCGTGCTAAGACACGCCATAGCAAAGAAACTTTCAGAAACATTCAAAACACCATGAAAAAGGATGTCCAAAAATGACCGAAAACGCAAGGCTATAGTATGGAAAAATGTCAAAATATGACACGTTCCAGAAACAGCTGAACACACCTCAAAACAACATGGAATAGCGTGCTAAGACACGCCATAGCAAAGAAATTTTCAGAAACATTCAAAACACCCAAATGCGGAACGTCCAAAAAATGACTGAAAAGGCAAGGCTATAATGTGGAAAATGTCAAAATATGACACGCTCCAGAAACAGCTGAAAACACCTCAAAACAGCATGAAATACCGTGCTAAGACACGCCATAGCAAAAGAAACTTTCAGAAATATTCAAAACACCCAAATGCGGAACGTCCAAAAAATGACCGAAATGGCAAGGCTATAGTATGGAAAAATGTCAAAATATGACACGTTCCAGAAACAGCTGAAAACACCTCAAAACAGCATGAAATAGCGTGCGAAGACACATCATAGTAAAAAATCTTTCAGAAACATTCAAAAACCCCATAAAATAGGATGTCCAAAAAATGACTGAAATGGCAAGGCTATAGTATGGAAAAATGTCAAAATATGACACGCTCCAGAAACAGCTGAAAACACCTCAAAACAGCATGAAATAGCGTATAAGACACGCCTATAGCAAAGAAACTTTCAGAAATATTCAAAAACACCGAAATGCGGAACGTCCAAAAAATGACAGAAATGGCAAGGCTATAGTATGGAAAAATGTCAAAATATGACACGTTCCAGAAACAGCTGAAAAGACCTCAAAACAACTTAAATCAGTGTGCTAAGACACACCATAGCAAAGAAACTTTCAGAAATATTCAAAACACCCAAATGCGGAACGTCCAAAAAATGACCGAAAAGGCAAGGCTATAGTATGGAAAAATGTCAAAATATGACACGTTCCAGAAACAGCTGAAAACACCTCAAAACAGCATGAAATAACGTGGTAAGACACGCCATAGCAAAGAAAACTTTCAGAAATATTCAAAAACACCCAAATGCGGAACGCCCAAAAATGACAGAAATGGCAAGGCTATAGTATGGAAAAATGTCAAAATATGACACGCTCCAGAAACAGCTGAAAACACCTCAAAACAGCATGAAATAACGTATAAGACACGCCATAGCAAAGAAACTTTCAGAAATATTCAAAAACACCCAAATGCGGAACGTCCAAAAAATGACCGAAATGGCAAGGCTATAGTATGGAAAAATGTCAAAATATGACACGTTCCAGAAACAGCTGAAAACACCTCAAAACAGCATGAAATACCGTATAAGACACGCCATAGCAAAGAAACTTTCAGAAACATTCAAAAACACCATGAAAAAGGATGTCCAAAAATGACCGAAACGCAAGGCTATAGTATGGAAAAATGTCAAAATATGACACGCTCCAGAAACAGCTGAACACACCTCAAAACAACATGGAATAGCGTATAAGACACGCCATAGCAAAGAAACTTTCAGAAACATTCAAAAACACCCAAATGCGGAACGTCCAAAAAATGACTGAAAAGGCAAGGCTATAATATGGAAAAATGTCAAAATATGACACGTTCCAGAAACAGCTGAAAACACCTCAAAACAGCATGAAATACCGTGCATAAGACACGCCATAGCAAAGAAACTTTCAGAAATATTCAAAACACCCAAATGCGGAACGCCCAAAAATGACCGAAATGGCAAGGCTATAGTATGGAAAAATGTCAAAATATGACACGTTCCAGAAACAGCTGAAAACACCTCAAAACAGCATGAAATAGCGTGCGAAGACACATCATAGTAAAAAATCTTTCAGAAACATTCAAAAACCCCATAAAATAGGATGTCCAAAAAATGACTGAAATGGCAAGGCTATAGTATGGAAAAATGTCAAAATATGACACGTTCCAGAAACAGCTGAAAACACCTCAAAACAGCATGAAATAGCGTGCTAAGACACGCCATAGAAAAAAAACTTTCAGAAATATTCAAAACACCAAATGCGGAACGTCCAAAAATGACAGAAATGGCAAGGCTATAGTATGGAAAATGTCAAAATATGACACGCTCCAGAAACAGCTGAAAAGACCTCAAAACAACTTAAATCAGTGTGCTAAGACGGACCATAGCAAAGAAACTTTCAGAAATATTCAAAAACACCCAAATGCGGAACGTCCAAAAAATGACCGAAAAGGCAAGGCTATAGTATGGAAAAATGTCAAAATATGACACGTTCCAGAAACAGCTGAAAAGACCTCAAAACAGCATGAAATAGCGTGCTAAGACACACCATAGTAAAAAATCTTTCAGAAACATTCAAAACCCCATAAAATAGGATGTCCAAAAATGACCGAAAAGTCAAGGCTATAGTATGGAAAAATGTCAAAATATGACACGTTCCAGAAACAGCTGAAAACACCTCAAAACAGCATGAAATAGCGTGCTAAGACACGCCATAGCAAAGAAACTTTCAGAAATATTCAAAAACACCCAAATGCGGAACATCCAAAAAATGACAGAAATGGCAAGGCTATAGTATGGAAAAATGTCAAAATATGACACGTTCCAGAAACAGCTGAAAACACCTCAAAACAGCATGAAATAACGTGATAAGACACGCCATAGCAAAGAAACTTTCAGAAATATTCAAAAACACCCAAATGCGGAACGTCCAAAAAATGACCGAAAGGGCAAGACTATCGTATGGAAAAATGTCAAAATATGACACGTTCCAGAAACAGCTGAAAAGACCTCAAAACAACTTAAATCAGTGTGCTAAGACACACCATAGCAAAGAAACTTTCAGAAATATTCAAAACACCCAAATGCGGAACGCCCAAAAATGACAGAAATGGCAAGGCTATAGTATGGAAAAATGTCAAAATATGACACGTTCCAGAAACAGCTGAAAACACCTCAAAACAGCATGAAATAACGTGATAAGACATGCCATAGCAAAGAAACTTTCAGAAATATTCAAAAACACCCAAATGCGGAACGTCCAAAAAATGACAGAAATGGCAAGGCTATAGTATGGAAAAATGTCAAAATATGACACGTTCCAGAAACAGCTGAAAAGACCTCAAAACAACTTAAATCAGTGTGCTAAGACACACCATAGCAAAGAAACTTTCAGAAATATTCAAAAACACCCAAATGCGGAACGTCCAAAAAATGACCGAAAAGGCAAGGCTATAGTATGGAAAAATGTCAAAATATGACACGTTCCAGAAACAGCTGAAAACACCTCAAAACAGCATGAAATAACGTGGTAAGACACGCCATAGCAAAAGAAACTTTCAGAAATATTCAAAAACACCCAAATGCGGAACGCTCCAAAAATGACAGAAATGGCAAGGCTATAGTATGGAAAAATGTCAAAATATGACACGTTCCAGAAACAGCTGAAAACACCTCAAAACAGCATGAAATAACGTGCTAAGACACGCCATAGCAAAGAAACTTTCAGAAATATTCAAAACACCCAAATGCGGAAAGTCCAAAAAATGACCGAAATGGCAAGGCTATAGTATGGAAAAATGTCAAAATATGACACGTTCCAGAAACAGCTGAAAACACCTCAAAACAGCATAAAATACCGTGCTAAGACACGCCATAGCAAAGAAACTTTCAGAAACATTCAAAAACACCATGAAAAAGGATGTCCAAAAAATGACCGAAAACGCAAGGCTATAGTATGGAAAAATGTCAAAATATGACACGTTCCAGAAACAGCTGAACACACCTCAAAACAACATGGAATAGCGTGCTAAGACACGCCATAGCAAAGAAACTTTCAGAAACATTCAAAAACACCCAAATGCGGGAACGTCCAAAAAATGACTGAAAAGGCAAGGCTATAATATGGAAAAATGTCAAAATATGACACGTTCCAGAAACAGCTGAAAACACCTCAAAACAGCATGAAATACCGTGCTAAGACACGCCATAGCAAAGAAACTTTCAGAAATATTCAAAAACACCCAAATGCGGAACGATCCAAAAATGACCGAAATGGCAAGGCTATAGTATGGAAAAATGTCAAAATATGACACGCCCAGAAACAGCTGAAAACACTCTCAAAACAGCATGAAATAGCGTGCGAAGACACGCCATAGTAAAAATCTTTCAGAAACATTCAAAACCCCATAAAATAGGATGTCCAAAAAATGACTGAAATGGCAAGGCTATAGTATGGAAAAATGTCAAAATATGACACGTTCCAGAAACAGCTGAAAACACCTCAAAACAGCATGAAATAGCGTGCTAAGACACGCCATAGCAAAGAAACTTTCAGAAATATTCAAAAACACCGAAATGCGGAACGTCCAAAAAATGACAGAAATGGCAAGGCTATAGTATGGAAAAATGTCAAAATATGACACGTTCCAGAAACAGCTGAAAAGACCTCAAAACAACATGAAATAGCGCATAAGACACACCATAGTAAAAAATCTTTCAGAAACATTCAAAAACCCCATAAAATAGGATGTCCAAAAAATGACTGAAAAGGCAAGGCTATAGTATGGAAAAATGTCAAAATATGACACGTTTCAGAAACAGCTGAAAACACCTCAAAACAGCATGAAATAGCGTATAAGACACGCCATAGCAAAGTCAACTTTCAGAAATATTCAAAACACCCAAATGCGGAACGCCCAAAAATGACCGAAATGGCAAGGCTATAGTATGGAAAAATGTCAAAATATGACACGTTCCAGAAACAGCTGAAAACACCTCAAAACAGCATGAAATAACGTGCTAAGACACGCCATAGCAAAGAAACTTTCAGAAATATTCAAAACACCCAAATGCGGAACGCCCCAAAATGACCGAAATGGCAAGGCTATAGTATGAAAAACTGTCAAAATATGACACGTTCCAGAAACAGCTGAAAACACCTCAAAACAGCATAAAATACCGTGCTAAGACACGCCATAGCAAAGAAACTTTCAGAAACATTCAAAAACACCATGAAAAAGGATGTCCAAAAAATGACCGAAAACGCAAGGCTATAGTATGGAAAAATGTCAAAATATGACACGTTCCAGAAACAGCTGAACACACCTCAAAACAACATGGAATAGCGTGCTAAGACACGCCATAGCAAAGAAATTTTCAGAAACATTCAAAAACACCCAAATGCGGAACGTCCAAAAAATGACTGAAAAGGCAAGGCTATAATGTGGAAAAATGTCAAAATATGACACGTTCCAGAAACAGCTGAAAACACCTCAAAACAGCATGAAATACCGTGCTAAGACACGCCATAGCAAAGAAACTTTCAGAAATATTCAAAAACACCCAAATGCGGAACGTCCAAAAAATGACCGAAATGGCAAGGCTATAGTATGGAAAAATGTCAAAATATGACACGTTCCAGAAACAGCTGAAAACACCTCAAAACAGCATGAAATAGCGTATAAGACACATCATAGTAAAAATCTTTCAGAAACATTCAAAAACCCCATAAAATAGGATGTCCAAAATGACTGAAATGGCAAGGCTATAGTATGGAAAATGTCAAAATATGACACGTTCCAGAAACAGCTGAAAACACCTCAAAACAGCATGAAATAGCGTGCTAAGACACGCCATAGCAAAGAAACTTTCAGAAATATTCAAAAACACCGAAATGCGGAACGTCCAAAAAATGACAGAAATGGCAAGGCTATAGTATGGAAAAATGTCAAAATATGACACGTTCCAGAAACAGCTGAAAAGACCTCAAAACAACTTAAATCAGTGTGCTAAGACACACCATAGCAAAGAAACTTTCAGAAATATTCAAAAACACCCAAATGCGGAACGTCCAAAAAATGACCGAAAAGGCAAGGCTATAGTATGGAAAAATGTCAAAATATGACACGTTCCAGAAACAGCTGAAAACACCTCAAAACAGCATGAAATAACGTGGTAAGACACGCCATAGCAAAGAAACTTTCAGAAATATTCAAAAACACCCAAATGCGGAACGCCAAAAAATGACAGAAATGGCAAGGCTATAGTATGGAAAAATGTCAAAATATGACACGTTCCAGAAACAGCTGAAAACACCTCAAAACAGCATGAAATAACGTGCTAAGACACGCCATAGCAAAGAAACTTTAAGAAATATTCAAAAACACCCAAATGCGGAACGCCCAAAAATGACCGAAATGGCAAGGCTATAGTATGGAAAAATGTCAAAATATGACACGTTCCAGAAACAGCTGAAAACACCTCAAAACAGCATAAAATACCGTGCTAAGACACGCCATAGCAAAGAAACTTTCAGAAACATTCAAAACACCATGAAAAGGATGTCCAAAATGACCGAAAACGCAAGGCTATAGTATGGAAAAATGTCAAAATATGACATCGTTCCAGAAACAGCTGAACACACCTCAAAACAACATGGAATAAAGCGTGCTAAGACACGCCTATAGCAAAGAAACTTTCAGAAACATTCAAAAACACCCAAATGCGGAACGCCCAAAAATGACTGAAAAGGCAAGGCTATAATATGGAAAAATGTCAAAATATGACACGTTCCAGAAACAGCTGAAAACACCTCAAAACAGCATGAAATACCGTGCTAAAGACACGCCCATAGCAAAGAAACTTTCAGAAATATTCAAAAACACCCAAATGCGGAACGTCAAAAATGACCGAAATGGCAAGGCTATAGTATGGAAAAATGTCAAAATATGACACGTTCCAGAAACAGCTGAAAACACCTCAAAACAGCATGAAATAGCGTGCGAAGACACATCATAGTAAAAAATCTTTCAGAAACATTCAAAAACCCCATAAAATAGGATGTCCAAAAAATGACTGAAATGGCAAGGCTATAGTATGGAAAAATGTCAAAATATGACACGTTCCAGAAACAGCTGAAAACACCTCAAAACAGCATGAAATAGCGTGCATAAGACACGCCCATAGCAAAGAAACTTTCAGAAATATTCAAAACACCAAATGCGGAACGTCCAAAAAATGACAGAAATGGCAAGGCTATAGTATGGAAAAATGTCAAAATATGACACGTTCCAGAAACAGCTGAAAAGACCTCAAAACAACTTAAATCAGTGTGCTAAGACACACCATAGCAAAGAAACTTTCAGAAATATTCAAAAACACCCAAATGCGGAACGCCCAAAAATGACCGAAAAAGGCAAGGCTATAGTATGGAAAAATGTCAAAATATGACACGTTCCAGAAACAGCTGAAAACACCTCAAAACAGCATGAAATAACGTGGTAAGACACGCCATAGCAAAGAAACTTTCAGAAATATTCAAAACACCCAAATGCGGAACGTCCAAAAAATGACAGAAATGGCAAGGCTATAGTATGGAAAAATGTCAAAATATGACACGTTCCAGAAACAGCTGAAAACACCTCAAAACAGCATGAAATAACGTGCTAAGACACGCCATAGCAAAGAAACTTTCAGAAATATTCAAAAACACCCAAATGCGGAACGTCCAAAAAATGACCGAAATGGCAAGGCTATAGTATGGAAAAATGTCAAAATATGACACGTTCCAGAAACAGCTGAAAACACCTCAAAACAGCATAAAATACCGTGCTAAGACACGCCATAGCAAAGAAACTTTCAGAAACATTCAAAAACACCATGAAAAAGGATGTCCAAAAAATGACCGAAACGCATAGGCTATAGTATGGAAAAATGTCAAAATATGACACGTTCCAGAAACAGCTGAACACACCTCAAAACAACATGGAATAAGCGTGCTAAAGACACGCCATAAGCAAAGAAAACTTTCAGAAACATTCAAAAACACCCAAATGCGGAACGTCCAAAAAATGACTGAAAAGGCAAGGCTATAATATGGAAAAATGTCAAAATATGACACGTTCCAGAAACAGCTGAAAACACCTCAAAACAGCATGAAATACCGTGCTAAGACACGCCATAGCAAAGAAACTTTCAGAAATATTCAAAAACACCGAAATGCGGAACGTCCAAAAAATGACCGAAATGGCAAGGCTATAGTATGGAAAAATGTCAAAATATGACACGTTCCAGAAACAGCTGAAAACACCTCAAAACAGCATGAAATAGCGTGCGAAGACACATCATAGTAAAAAATCTTTCAGAAACATTCAAAAACCCCATAAAATAGGATGTCCAAAAAATGACTGAAATGGCAAGGCTATAGTATGGAAAAATGTCAAAATATGACACGTTCCAGAAACAGCTGAAAACACCTCAAAACAGCATGAAATAGCGTGCTAAGACACGCCATAGCAAAGAAAACTTGCAGAAATATCCAAAACACCAAATGCGGAACGCTCAAAAAATGACAGAAAGGGCAAGACTATCGTATGGAAAAATGTCAAAATATGACACGTTCCAGAAACAGCTGAAAAGACCTCAAAACAACTTAAATCAGTGTGCTAAGACGGACCATAGCAAAGAAACTTTCAGAAATATTCAAAAACACCCAAATGCGGAACGTCCAAAAAATGACCGAAAAGGCAAGGCTATAGTATGGAAAAATGTCAAAATATGACACGTTCCAGAAACAGCTGAAAACACCTCAAAACAGCATGAAATAGCGTATAAGACACACCATAGTAAAAATCTTTTCAGAAACAATCAAAAACCCCATAAAATAGGATGTCCAAAAAATGACCGAAAAGTCAAGGCTATAGTATGGAAAAATGTCAAAATATGACACGTTCCAGAAACAGCTGAAAACACCTCAAAACAGCATGAAATAGCGTGCTAAGACACGCCATAGCAAAGACAACTTTCAAAAATATTCAAAACACCCAAATGCGGAACATCCAAAAATGACCGAAAAGGCAAGGCTATAGTATGGAAAAATGTCAAAATATGACACGTTCCAGAAACAGCTGAAAACACCTCAAAACAGCATGAAATAACGTGATAAGACACGCCATAGCAAAGAAACTTTCAGAAATATTCAAAACACCCAAATGCGAACGTCCAAAAATGACCGAAATGGCAAGGCTATAGTATGGAAAAATGTCAAAATATGACACGTTCCAGAAACAGCTGAAAAGACCTCAAAACAACTTAAATCAGTGTGCTAAGACACACCATAGCAAAGAAACTTTCAGAAATATTCAAAAACACCCAAATGCGGAACGTCCAAAAAATGACAGAAATGGCAAGGCTATAGTATGGAAAAATGTCAAAATATGACACGTTCCAGAAACAGCTGAAAACACCTCAAAACAGCATGAAATAACGTGATAAGACATGCCATAGCAAAGAAACTTTCAGAAATATTCAAAAACACCCAAATGCGGAACGTCCAAAAAATGACAGAAATGGCAAGGCTATAGTATGGAAAAATGTCAAAATATGACACGTTCCAGAAACAGCTGAAAACACCTCAAAACAACTTAAATCAGTGTGCTAAGACACACCATAGCAAAGAAACTTTCAGAAATATTCAAAAACACCCAAATGCGGAACGTCCAAAAATGACCGAAAAGGCAAGGCTATAGTATGGAAAAATGTCAAAATATGACACGTTCCAGAAACAGCTGAAAACACCTCAAAACAGCATGAAATAACGTGGTAAGACACGCCATAGCAAAGAAACTTTCAGAAATATTCAAAAACACCCAAATGCGGAACGCCCAAAAATGACAGAAATGGCAAGGCTATAGTATGGAAAAATGTCAAAATATGACACGTTCCAGAAACAGCTGAAAACACCTCAAAACAGCATGAAATAACGTGCTAAGACACGCCATAGCAAAGAAACTTTCAGAAATATTCAAAAACACCCAAATGCGGAAAGTCCAAAAAATGACCGAAATGGCAAGGCTATAGTATGGAAAAATGTCAAAATATGACACGTTCCAGAAACAGCTGAAAACACCTCAAAACAGCATAAAATACCGTATAAGACACGCCATAGCAAAGAAACTTTCAGAAACATTCAAAAACACCATGAAAAAGGATGTCCAAAAAATGACCGAAAACGCAAGGCTATAGTATGGAAAAATGTCAAAATATGACACGTTCCAGAAACAGCTGAACACACCTCAAAACAACATGAAATAGCGTGCTAAGACACGCCATAGCAAAGAAACTTTCAGAAACATTCAAAAACACCCAAATGCGGAACGTCCAAAAAATGACTGAAAAAGGCAAGGCTATAATATGGAAAAATGTCAAAATATGACACGCTCCAGAAACAGCTGAAAACACCTCAAAACAGCATGAAATAACGTGCTAAGACACGCCATATAGCAAAGAAACTTTCAGAAATATTCAAAACACCCAAATGCGGAACGTCCAAAAATGACCGAAATGGCAAGGCTATAGTATGGAAAAATGTCAAAATATGACACGCTCCAGAAACAGCTGAAAACACCTCAAAACAGCATGAAATAGCGTAAGGAAGACACGCCATAGTAAAAAATCTTTCAGAAACATTCAAAAACCCCATAAAATAGGATGTCCAAAAAATGACTGAAATGGCAAGGCTATAGTATGGAAAAATGTCAAAATATGACACGTTCCAGAAACAGCTGAAAACACCTCAAAACAGCATGAAATAGCGTGCATAAGACACACCATAGCAAAGAAACTTTCAGAAATATTCAAAACACCGAAATGCGGAACGTCCAAAAAATGACAGAAATGGCAAGGCTATAGTATGGAAAAATGTCAAAATATGACACGTTCCAGAAACAGCTGAAAACACCTCAAAACAGCATGAAATAGCGTGCTAAGACACACCATAGTAAAAAATCTTTCAGAAACATTCAAAAACCCCATAAAATAGGATGTCCAAAAAATGACTGAAAAGGCAAGGCTATAGTATGGAAAAATGTCAAAATATGACACGTTTCAGAAACAGCTGAAAACACCTCAAAACAGCATGAAATAGCGTGCTAAGACACGCCATAGCAAAGACACCTTTCAGAAATATTCAAAAACACCCAAATGCGGAACGCCAAAAAATGACCGAAATGGCAAGGCTATAGTATGGAAAATGTCAAAATATGACACGTTCCAGAAACAGCTGAAAAGACCTCAAAACAACTTAAATCAGTGTGCTAAGACACACCATAGCAAAGAAACTTTCAGAAATATTCAAAAACACCCAAATGCGGAACGTCCAAAAAATGACAGAAATGGCAAGGCTATAGTATGGAAAAATGTCAAAATATGACACGTTCCAGAAACAGCTGAAAACACCTCAAAACAGCATGAAATAACGTGATAAGACACGCCATAGCAAAGAAACTTTCAGAAATATTCAAAACACCCAAATGCGGAACGCTCCAAAAATGACCGAAATGGCAAGGCTATAGTATGGAAAAATGTCAAAATATGACACGTTCCAGAAACAGCTGAAAACACCTCAAAACAGCATGAAATAGCGTGCTAAGACACACCATAGTAAAAAATCTTTCAGAAACATTCAAAAACCCCATAAAATAGGATGTCCAAAAAATGACTGAAAAGGCAAGGCTATAGTATGGAAAAATGTCAAAATATGACACGTTCCAGAAACAGCTGGAAACACCTCAAAACAACTTAAATCAGTGTGCTAAGACGCACCATAGCAAAGAAACTTTCAGAAATATTCAAAAACACCCAAATGCGGAACGTCCAAAAAATGACAGAAATGGCAAGGCTATAGTATGGAAAAATGTCAAAATATGACACGTTCCAGAAACAGCTGAAAACACCTCAAAACAGCATGAAATAGCGTGCTAAGACACGCCATAGCAAAGTCAACTTTCAGAAATATTCAAAAACACCCAAATGCGGAACGTCCAAAAAATGACCGAAATGGCAAGGCTATAGTATGGAAAAATGTCAAAATATGACACGTTCCAGAAACAGCTGAAAACACCTCAAAACAGCATGAAATAACGTGCTAAGACACGCCATAGCAAAAAAACTTTCAGAAATATTCAAAACACCCAAATGCGGAACGTCCAAAAAATGACCGAAATGGCAAGGCTATAGTATGGAAAAATGTCAAAATATGACACGTTCCAGAAACAGCTGAAAAGACCTCAAAACAACTTAAATCAGTGTGCTAAGACGGACCATAGCAAAGAAACTTTCAGAAATATTCAAAAACACCCAAATGCGGAACGTCCAAAAAATGACCGAAAAGGCAAGGCTATAGTATGGAAAAATGTCAAAATATGACACGTTCCAGAAACAGCTGAAAACACCTCAAAACAGCATGAAATAGCGTGCTAAGACACACCATAGTAAAAAATCTTTCAGAAACATTCAAAAACCCCATAAAATAGGATGTCCAAAAAATGACTGAAATGGCAAGGCTATAGTATGGAAAAATGTCAAAATATGACACGTTCCAGAAACAGCTGAAAACACCTCAAAACAGCATGAAATAGCGTGCTAAGACACACCATAGTAAAAAATCTTTCAGAAACATTCAAAAACCCCATAAAATAGGATGTCCAAAAAATGACCGAAAAGTCAAGGCTATAGTATGGAAAAATGTCAAAATATGACACGTTCCAGAAACAGCTGAAAACACCTCAAAACAGCATGAAATAACGTGCTAAAGACACGCCATAGCAAAGAAACTTTCAGAAATATTCAAAAACCCCCAAATGCGGAACATCCAAAAAATGACAGAAATGGCAAGGCTATAGTATGGAAAAATGTCAAAATATGACACGTTCCAGAAACAGCTGAAAACACCTCAAAACAGCATGAAATAACGTGATAAGACATGCCATAGCAAAGAAACTTTCAGAAATATTCAAAAACACCGAAATGCGGAACGTCCAAAAAATGACAGAAATGGCAAGGCTATAGTATGGAAAAATGTCAAAATATGACACGTTCCAGAAACAGCTGAAAAGACCTCAAAACAACTTAAATCAGTGTGCTAAGACACACCATAGCAAAGAAACTTTCAGAAATATTCAAAAACACCCAAATGCGGAACGTCCAAAAAATGACCGAAAAGGCAAGGCTATAGTATGGAAAAATGTCAAAATATGACACGTTCCAGAAACAGCTGAAAACACCTCAAAACAGCATGAAATAACGTGGTAAGACACGCCATAGCAAAGAAACTTTCAGAAATATTCAAAAACACCCAAATGCGGAACGTCCAAAAAATGACAGAAATGGCAAGGCTATAGTATGGAAAAATGTCAAAATATGACACGTTCCAGAAACAGCTGAAAACACCTCAAAACAGCATGAAATAACGTGCTAAGACACGCCATAGCAAAAGAAACTTTCAGAAATATTCAAAACACCCAAATGCGGAAAGTCCAAAAAGGACCGAAATGGCAAGGCTATAGTATGGAAAAATGTCAAAATATGACACGTTCCAGAAACAGCTGAAAACACCTCAAAACAGCATAAAATACCGTGCTAAGACACGCCATAGCAAAGAAACTTTCAGAAACATTCAAAAACACCATGAAAAAGGATGTCCAAAAAATGACCGAAAACGCAAGGCTATAGTATGGAAAAATGTCAAAATATGACACGTTCCAGAAACAGCTGAACACACCTCAAAACAACATGGAATAGCGTGCTAAGACACGCCATAGCAAAGAAACTTTCAGAAACATTCAAAAACACCCAAATGCGGAACGTCCAAAAAATGACTGAAAAGGCAAGGCTATAATATGGAAAAATGTCAAAATATGACACGTTCCAGAAACAGCTGAAAACACCTCAAAACAGCATGAAATACCGTGCTAAGACACGCCATAGCAAAGAAACTTTCAGAAATATTCAAAAACACCCAAATGCGGAACGTCCAAAAAATGACCGAAATGGCAAGGCTATAGTATGGAAAAATGTCAAAATATGACACGTTCCAGAAACAGCTGAAAACACCTCAAAACAGCATGAAATAGCGTGCTAAGACACACCATAGCAAAGAAACTTTCAGAAATATTCAAAAACACCGAAATGCGGAACGTCCAAAAAATGACAGAAATGGCAAGGCTATAGTATGGAAAAATGTCAAAATATGACACGTTCCAGAAACAGCTGAAAACACCTCAAAACAGCATGAAATAGCGTGCTAAGACACACCATAGTAAAAAATCTTTCAGAAACATTCAAAAACCCCATAAAATAGGATGTCCAAAAAATGACTGAAAAGGCAAGGCTATAGTATGGAAAAATGTCAAAATATGACACGTTTCAGAAACAGCTGAAAACACCTCAAAACAGCATGAAATAGCGTGCTAAGACACGCCATAGCAAAGTCAACTTTCAGAAATATTCAAAAACACCCAAATGCGGAACGATCCAAAAATGACCGAAATGGCAAGGCTATAGTATGGAAAAATGTCAAAATATGACACGTTCCAGAAACAGCTGAAAAGACCTCAAAACAACTTAAATCAGTGTGCTAAGACACACCATAGCAAAGAAACTTTCAGAAATATTCAAAAACACCCAAATGCGGAACGTCCAAAAAATGACAGAAATGGCAAGGCTATAGTATGGAAAAATGTCAAAATATGACACGTTCCAGAAACAGCTGAAAACACCTCAAAACAGCATGAAATAACGTGATAAGACACGCCATAGCAAAGAAACTTTCAGAAATATTCAAAAACACCCAAATGCGGAACGTCCAAAAAATGACCGAAATGGCAAGGCTATAGCATGGAAAAATGTCAAAATATGACACGTTCCAGAAACAGCTGAAAACACCTCAAAACAGCATGAAATAGCGTGCTAAGACACACCATAGTAAAAAATCTTTCAGAAACATTCAAAAACCCCATAAAATAGGATGTCCAAAAAATGACTGAAAAGGCAAGGCTATAGTATGGAAAAATGTCAAAATATGACACGTTCCAGAAACAGCTGAAAAGACCTCAAAACAACTTAAATCAGTGTGCTAAGACGGACCATAGCAAAGAAACTTTCAGAAATATTCAAAACACCCAAATGCGGAACGCCCAAAAATGACCGAAAAGGCAAGGCTATAGTATGGAAAAATGTCAAAATATGACACGTTCCAGAAACAGCTGAAAACACCTCAAAACAGCATGAAATAGCGTGCTAAGACACACCATAGTAAAAAATCTTTCAGAAACATTCAAAAACCCCATAAAATAGGACGTCCAAAAAATGACTGAAAAGGCAAGGCTATAGTATGGAAAAATGTCAAAATATGACACGTTCCAGAAACAGCTGAAAACACCTCAAAACAGCATGAAATAGCGTGCTAAGACACACCATAGTAAAAAATCTTTCAGAAACATTCAAAAACCCCATAAAATAGGATGTCCAAAAAATGACCGAAAAGTCAAGGCTATAGTATGGAAAAATGTCAAAATATGACACGTTCCAGAAACAGCTGAAAACACCTCAAAACAGCATGAAATAACGTGCTAAGACACGCCATAGCAAAGAAACTTTCAGAAATATTCAAAAACACCCAAATGCGGAACATCCAAAAAATGACAGAAATGGCAAGGCTATAGTATGGAAAAATGTCAAAATATGACACGTTCAGAAACAGCTGAAAACACCTCAAAACAGCATGAAATAACGTGATAAGACACGCCATAGC
Source organism: Plectropomus leopardus (assembly GCF_026936395.1). NCBI lineage: Eukaryota > Metazoa > Chordata > Actinopteri > Perciformes > Serranidae > Plectropomus > Plectropomus leopardus. The sequence goes on from NW_028274711.1 coordinate 33,727, forward strand.
AAAAGAAACTTTCAGAAATATTCAAAAACACCCAAATGCGGAACGTCCAAAAATGACCGAAATGGCAAGGCTATAGTATGGAAAAATGTCAAAATATGACACGTTCCAGAAACAGCTGAAAAGACCTCAAAACAACTTAAATCAGTGTGCTAAGACACACCATAGCAAAGAAACTTTCAGAAATATTCAAAAACACCCAAATGCGGAACGTCCAAAAAATGACAGAAATGGCAAGGCTATAGTATGGAAAAATGTCAAAATATGACACGTTCCAGAAACAGCTGAAAACACCTCAAAACAGCATGAAATAACGTGATAAGACATGCCATAGCAAAGAAACTTTCAGAAATATTCAAAAACACCCAAATGCGGAACGTCCAAAAAATGACCGAAATGGCAAGGCTATAGTATGGAAAAATGTCAAAATATGACACGTTCCAGAAACAGCTGAAAAGACCTCAAAACAACTTAAATCAGTGTGCTAAGACACACCATAGCAAAGAAACTTTCAGAAATATTCAAAAACACCCAAATGCGGAACGCCCAAAAATGACAGAAATGGCAAGGCTATAGTATGGAAAAATGTCAAAATATGGCACGTTCCAGAAACAGCTGAAAACACCTCAAAACAGCATGAAATAGCGTGCTAAGACACACCATAGTAAAAAATCATTCAGAAACACTCAAAAAACCCCATAAAATAGGATGTCCAAAAAGTGACTGAAAAGGCAAGGCTATAGTATGGAAAAATGTCAAAATATGACACGTTCCAGAAACAGCTGGAAACACCTCAAAACAGCATGAAATAACGTGATAAGACACGCCATAGCAAAGAAACTTTCAGAAATATTCAAAAACACCCAAATGCGGAACGTCCAAAAAATGACAGAAATGGCAAGGCTATAGTATGGAAAAATGTCAAAATATGACACGTTCCAGAAACAGCTGAAAAGACCTCAAAACAACTTAAATCAGTGTGCTAAGACGCACCATAGCAAAGAAACTTTCAGAAATATTCAAAACACCCAAATGCGGAACGCCCAAAATGACAGAAATGGCAAGGCTATAGTATGGAAAATGTCAAAATATGACACGTTCCAGAAACAGCTGAAAACACCTCAAAACAATCTTAAATCAGTGTGCTAAGACGCACCATAGCAAAGAAACTTTCAGAAATATTCAAAAACACCCAAATGCGGAACGTCCAAAAAATGACCGAAAAGGCAAGGCTATAGTATGGAAAAATGTCAAAATATGACACGTTCCAGAAACAGCTGAAAACACCTCAAAACAGCATGAAATAACGTGCTAAGACACGCCATAGCAAAGAAACTTTCAGAAATATTCAAAAACACCCAAATGCGGAATGTCCAAAAATGACAGAAATGGCAAGGCTATAGTATGGAAAAATGTCAAAATATGACACGTTCCAGAAACAGCTGAAAACACCTCAAAACAGCATGAAATAACGTGCTAAGACACGCCATAGCAAAGAAACTTTCAGAAATATTCAAAACACCCGAAATGCGGAACGCCCAAAAATGACAGAAAAGGCAAGGCTATAGTATGGAAAAATGTCAAAATATGACACGTTCCAGAAACAGCTGAAAACACCTCAAAACAGCATGAAATAGCGTGCTAAGACACACTATAGTAAAAAAATCTTTCAGAAACATTCAAGAAACCCCATAAAATAGGATGTCCAAAAATGACTGAAAAGGCAAGGCTATAGTATGGAAAAATGTCAAAATATGACACGTTCCAGAAACAGCTGAAAACACCTCAAAACATCATGAAATAGCTTTCTTAGACACCCCATAGCAAAATAAACTTTCAGAAATATTCAAAAACACCCAAATGCGGAACGTCCAAAAAATGACCGAAATGGCAAGGCTATAGTATGGAAAAATGTCAAAATATGACACGTTCCAGAAACAGCTGAAAACACCTCAAAACAGCATGAAATAACGTGATAAGACACGCCATAGCAAAAGAAACTTTCAGAAATATTCAAAACACCCAAATGCGGAACGCCCAAAAATGACAGAAATGGCAAGGCTATAGTATGGAAAAATGTCAAAATATGACACGTTCCAGAAACAGCTGAAAACACCTCAAAACAACTTAAATCAGTGTGCTAAGACGCACCATAGCAAAAGAAACTTTCAGAAATATTCAAAACACCCAAATGCGGAACGATCCAAAAAATGACAGAAATGGCAAGGCTATAGTATGGAAAAATGTCAAAATATGACACGTTCCAGAAACAGCTGAAAACACCTCAAAACAACTTAAATCAGTGTGCTAAGACGCACCATAGCAAAAGAAACTTTCAGAAATATTCAAAAACACCCAAATGCGGAACGCCCAAAAATGACCGAAAAGGCAAGGCTATAGTATGGAAAAATGTCAAAATATGACACGTTCAGAAACAGCTGAAAACACCTCAAAACAGCATGAAATAACGTGCTAAGACACGCCATAGCAAAGAAACTTTCAGAAATATTCAAAACACCCAAATGCGGAACGTCCAAAATGACAGAAATGGCAAGGCTATAGTATGGAAAAATGTCAAAATATGACACGTTCCAGAAACAGCTGAAAACACCTCAAAACAGCATGAAATAGCGTGCATAAGACACGCCATAGCAAAGAAACTTTCAGAAATATTCAAAAACACCGAAATGCGGAACGTCCAAAAATGACAGAAATGGCAAGGCTATAGTATGGAAAATGTCAAAATATGACACGTTCCAGAAACAGCTGAAAACACCTCAAAACAGCATGAAATAGCGTGCTAAGACACACCATAGTAAAAATCTTTCAGAAACATTCAAGAAACCCCATAAAATAGGATGTCCAAAAATGACTGAAAAGGCAAGGCTATAGTATGGAAAAATGTCAAAATATGACACGTTCCAGAAACAGCTGAAAACACCTCAAAACAGCATGAAATAACGTGCTAAGACACGCCATAGCAAAAGAAACTTTCAGAAATATTCAAAAACACCCAAATGCGGAACGTCAAAAAATGACAGAAATGGCAAGGCTATAGTATGGAAAAATGTCAAAATATGACACGTTCCAGAAACAGCTGAAAACACCTCAAAACAGCATGAAATAGCGTGCTAAGACACGCCATAGCAAAGAAACTTTCAGAAATATTCAAAAACACCAAATGCGGAACGCCCAAAAATGACAGAAATGGCAAGGCTATAGTATGGAAAAATGTCAAAATATGACACGTTCCAGAAACAGCTGAAAACACCTCAAACCAGCATGAAATAGCGTGCTAAGACACACCATAGTAAAAAATCTTTCAGAAACATTCAAGAAACCCCATAAAATAGGATGTCCAAAAAATGACTGAAAAGGCAAGGCTATAGTATGGAAAAATGTCAAAATATGACACGTTCCAGAAACAGCTGAAAACACCTCAAAACAGCATGAAATAACGTGCTAAGACACGCCATAGCAAAGAAACTTTCAGAAATATTCAAAAACACCCAAATGCGGAACGATCAAAAATGACAGAAATGGCAAGGCTATAGTATGGAAAAATGTCAAAATATGACACGTTCAGAAACAGCTGAAAACACCTCAAAACAGCATGAAATAGCGTGCTAAGACACGCCATAGCAAAGAAACTTTCAGAAATATTCAAAACACGAAATGCGGAACGTCAAAAATGACAGAAATGGCAAGGCTATAGTATGGAAAAATGTCAAAATATGACACGTTCCAGAAACAGCTGAAAACACCTCAAAACAGCATGAAATAGCGTGCTAAGACACACCATAGTAAAAAATCTTTCAGAAACATTCAAGAAACCCCATAAAATAGGATGTCCAAAAAATGACTGAAAAGGCAAGGCTATAGTATGGAAAAATGTCAAAATATGACACGTTCCAGAAACAGCTGAAAACACCTCAAAACAGCATGAAATAACGTGCTAAGACACGCCATAGCAAAGAAACTTTCAGAAATATTCAAAAACACCCAAATGCGGAACGTCCAAAAAATGACAGAAATGGCAAGGCTATAGTATGGAAAAATGTCAAAATATGACACGTTCCAGAAACAGCTGAAAACACCTCAAAACAGCATGAAATAGCGTGCTAAGACACGCCATAGCAAAGAAACTTTCAGAAATATTCAAAAACACCGAAATGCGGAACGTCCAAAAAATGACAGAAATGGCAAGGCTATAGTATGGAAAAATGTCAAAATATGACACGTTCCAGAAACAGCTGAAAACACCTCAAAACAGCATGAAATAAGCGTGCTAAGACACACCATAGTAAAAATCTTTCAGAAACATTCAAGAAACCCCATAAAATAGGATGTCCAAAAAATGACAGAAAAGGCAAGGCTATAGTATGGAAAAATGTCAAAATATGACACGTTCCAGAAACAGCTGAAAACACCTCAAAACAGCATGAAATAGCGTGCTAAGACACGCCATAGCAAAGTCAACTTTCAGAAATATTCAAAACACCCAAATGCGGAACGTCAAAAAGGACCGAAATGGCAAGGCTATAGTATGGAAAAATGTCAAAATATGACACGTTCCAGAAACAGCTGAAAACACCTCAAAACAGCATGAAATAACGTGATAAGACACGCCATAGCAAAGAAACTTTCAGAAATATTCAAAAACACCCAAATGCGGAATGTCCAAAAAATGACAGAAATGGCAAGGCTATAGTATGGAAAAATGTCAAAATATGACACGTTCCAGAAACAGCTGAAAAGACCTCAAAACAACTTAAATCAGTGTGCTAAGACACGCCATAGCAAAGAAACTTTCAGAAATATTCAAAAACACCCAAATGCGGAACGTCCAAAAAATGACAGAAATGGCAAGGCTATAGTATGGAAAAATGTCAAAATATGACACGTTCCAGAAACAGCTGAAAACACCTCAAAACAACTTAAATCAGTGTGCTAAGACGCACCATAGCAAAGAAACTTTCAGAAATATTCAAAAACACCCAAATGCGGAACGTCCAAAAAATGACCGAAAAGGCAAGGCTATAGTATGGAAAAATGTCAAAATATGACACGCTTCCAGAAACAGCTGAAAACACCTCAAAACAGCATGAAATAACGTGCTAAGACACGCCATAGCAAAGAAACTTTCAGAAATATTCAAAAACACCCAAATGCGGAACGCCCAAAAAATGACAGAAATGGCAAGGCTATAGTATGGAAAAATGTCAAAATATGACACGTTCAGAAACAGCTGAAAACACCTCAAAACAGCATAAAAGAGCGTGCTAAGACACGCCATAGCAAAGAAACTTTCAGAAATATTCAAAAACACCGAAATGCGGAACGTCCAAAAAATGACAGAAATGGCAAGGCTATAGTATGGAAAAATGTCAAAATATGACACGTTCCAGAAACAGCTGAAAACACCTCAAAACAGCATGAAATAGCGTGCTAAGACACACCATAGTAAAAAATCTTTCAGAAACATTCAAGAAACCCCATAAAATAGGATGTCCAAAAAATGACTGAAAAGGCAAGGCTATAGTATGGAAAAATGTCAAAATATGACACGTTCCAGAAACAGCTGAAAACACCTCAAAACAGCATGAAATAGCGTGCTAAGACACGCCATAGCAAAGAAACTTTCAGAAATATTCAAAAACACCGAAATGCGGGCGCCCAAAAATGACAGAAATGGCAAGGCTATAGTATGGAAAAATGTCAAAATATGACACGTTCCAGAAACAGCTGAAAACACCTCAAAACAGCATGAAATAGCGTGCTAAGACACGCCATCGCAAAGAAACTTTCAGAAATATTCAAAAACACCCAAATGCGGAACGTCAAAAAATGACAGAAATGGCAAGGCTATAGTATGGAAAAATGTCAAAATATGACACGTTCCAGAAACAGCTGAAAACACCTCAAAACAGCATGAAATAGCGTGCTAAGACACACCATAGTAAAAATCTTTCAGAAACATTCAAGAAACCCCATAAAATAGGATGTCCAAAAATGACTGAAAAGGCAAGGCTATAGTATGGAAAAATGTCAAAATATGACACGTTCCAGAAACAGCTGAAAACACCTCAAAAAAGCATGAAATAAAGTGTTAAGACACACGCCATAGCAAAGAAACTTTCAGAAATATTCAAAAACACCCAAAATGGAACGTCCAAAAAATGACAGAAAAGGCAAGGCTATAGTATGGAAAAATGTCAAAATATGACACGTTCCAGAAACAGCTGAAAACACCTCAAAACAGCATGAAATAAGCGTGCTAAGACACGCCATAGAAAAGAAACTTCCAGAAATATTCAAAAACACCGAAATGCGGAACGTCCAAAAAATGACAGAAATGGCAAGGCTATAGTATGGAAAAATGTCAAAATATGACACGTTCAGAAACAGCTGAAAACACCTCAAAACAGCATGAAATAGCGTGCTAAGACACACCATAGTAAAAAACTTTCAGAAACATTCAAGAAACCCATAAAATAGGATGTCCAAAAAATGACTGAAAATGGCAAGGCTATAGTATGGAAAAATGTCAAAATATGACACGTTCCAGAAACAGCTGAAAACACCTCAAAACAGCATGAAATAACGTGCTAAGACACGCCATAGCAAAGAAACTTTCAGAAATATTCAAAACACCCAAATGCGGAACGTCCAAAAATGACAGAAATGGCAAGGCTATAGTATGGAAAAATGTCAAAATATGACACGTTCCAGAAACAGCTGAAAACACCTCAAAACAGCATGAAATAGCGTGCTAAGACACGCCATAGCAAAGAAACTTTCAGAAATATTCAAAACACCCAAATGCGGAACGTCCAAAAATGACAGAAATGGCAAGGCTATAGTATGGAAAAATGTCAAAATATGACACGTTCCAGAAACAGCTGAAAACACCTCAAAACAGCATGAAATAACGTGCTAAGACACGCCATAGCAAAGAAACTTTCAGAAATATTCAAAACACCCAAATGCGGAATGTCCAAAAATGACCGAAATGGCAAGGCTATAGTATGGAAAAATGTCAAAATATGACACGCTCCAGAAACAGCTGAAAACACCTCAAAACAGCATGAAATAACGTGATAAGACACGCCATAGCAAAGAAACTTTCAGAAATATTCAAAAACACCCAAATGCGGAATGTCAAAAAATGACCGAAATGGCAAGGCTATAGTATGGAAAAATGTCAAAATATGACACGTTCCAGAAACAGCTGAAAAGACCTCAAAACAACTTAAATCAGTGTGCTAAGACACGCCATAGCAAAAGAAACTTTCAGAAATATTCAAAAACACCCAAATGCGGAACGTCAAAAATGACAGAAATGGCAAGGCTATAGTATGGAAAAATGTCAAAATATGACACGTTCCAGAAACAGCTGAAAACACCTCAAAACAACTTAAATCAGTGTGCTAAGACGCACCATAGCAAAGAAACTTTCAGAAATATTCAAAAACACCCAAATGCGGAACGTCCAAAAAATGACCGAAATGGCAAGGCTATAGTATGGAAAAATGTCAAAATATGACACGTTCCAGAAACAGCTGAAAACACCTCAAAACAGCATGAAATAGCGTGGTAAGACACGCCATAGCAAAGAAACTTTCAGAAATATTCAAAAACACCCAAATGCGGAACGTCAAAAAATGACAGAAATGGCAAGGCTATAGTATGGAAAAATGTCAAAATATGACACGTTCAGAAACAGCTGAAAACACCTCAAAACAACTGAAATCAGTGTGCTAAGACACGCCATAGCAAAGAAACTTTCAGAAATATTCAAAAACACCCAAATGCGGAACGATCAAAAATGACAGAAATGGCAAGGCTATAGTATGGAAAAATGTCAAAATATGACACGTTCCAGAAACAGCTGAAAACACCTCAAAACAGCATGAAATAGTGCTAAGACACACCATAGCAAAGAAACTTTCAGAAATATTCAAAAACACCCAAATGCGGATGTCCAAAAAATGACTGAAAAGGCAAGGCTATAGTATGGAAAAATGTCAAAATATGACACGTTCCAGAAACAGCTGAAAACACCTCAAAACAGCATGAAATAACGTGCTAAGACACGCCATAGCAAAGAAACTTTCAGAAATATTCAAAAACACCCAAATGCGGAACGTCCAAAAAATGACAGAAATGGCAAGGCTATAGTATGGAAAAATGTCAAAATATGACACGTTCCAGAAACAGCTGAAAACACCTCAAAACAGCATGAAATAGCGTGCTAAGACACGCCATAGCAGAGAAACTTTCAGAAATATTCAAAAACACGAAATGCGGAACGTCCAAAAATGACAGAAATGGCAAGGCTATAGTATGGAAAAATGTCAAAATATGACACGTTCCAGAAACAGCTGAAAACACCTCAAAACAGCATGAAATAACGTGCTAAGACACACCATAGCAAAAAATCTTTCAGCAACATTCAAGAGAACCCCATAAAATAGGATGTCCAAAAATGACTGAAAAGGCAAGGCTATAGTATGGAAAAATGTCAAAATATGACACGCTCCAGAAACAGCTGAAAACACCTCAAAACAGCATGAAATAACGTATAAGACACGCCATAGCAAAGAAACTTTCAGAAATATTCAAAACACCCAAATGCGGAACGTCCAAAAAATGACAGAAATGGCAAGGCTATAGTATGGAAAAATGTCAAAATATGACACGTTCCAGAAACAGCTGAAAACACCTCAAAACAGCATGAAATAGCGTGCTAAGACACGCCATAGCAAAGAAACTTTCAGAAATATTCAAAAACACCGAAATGCGGAACGTCCAAAAAATGACAGAAATGGCAAGGCTATAGTATGGAAAAATGTCAAAATATGACACGTTCCAGAAACAGCTGAAAACACCTCAAAACAGCATGAAATAGCGTGCTAAGACACACCATAGTAAAAATCTTTCAGAAACATTCAAGAAACCCCATAAAATAGGATGTCCAAAATGACTGAAAAGGCAAGGCTATAGTATGGAAAAATGTCAAAATATGACACGTTCCAGAAACAGCTGAAAACACCTCAAAACAGCATGAAATAACGTGCTAAGACACGCCATAGCAAAGAAACTTTCAGAAATATTCAAAAACACCCAAATGCGGAACGTCCAAAAATGACAGAAATGGCAAGGCTATAGTATGGAAAAATGTCAAAATATGACACGTTCCAGAAACAGCTGAAAACACCTCAAAACAGCATGAAATAGCGTGCTAAGACACGCCATAGCAAAGAAACTTTCAGAAATATTCAAAAACACCAAATGCGGAACGTCCAAAAATGACAGAAATGGCAAGGCTATAGTATGGAAAATGTCAAAATATGACACGTTCCAGAAACAGCTGAAAACACCTCAAAACAGCATGAAATAGCGTGCTAAGACACACCATAGTAAAAATCTTTCAGAAACATTCAAGAAAACCCCATAATAGGATGTCCAAAAATGACTGAAAAGGCAAGGCTATAGTATGGAAAAATGTCAAAATATGACACATTCCAGAAACAGCTGAAAACACCTCAAAACAGCAAGAAATAACGTGCAAAGACACGCAATAGCAAAGAAACCATCAGAAATATTCAAAACACCCAAATGCGGAACGCCCAAAAATGACAGAAATGGCAAGGCTATAGTATGGAAAAATGTCAAAATATGACACGTTCCAGAAACAGCTGAAAACACCTCAAAACAGCATGAAATAGCGTGCTAAGACACGCCATAGCAAAAGAAACTTTCAGAAATATTCAAAACACCGAAATGCGGAACGTCCAAAAATGACAGAAATGGCAAGGCTATAGTATGGAAAAATGTCAAAATATGACACGTTCCAGAAACAGCTGAAAACACCTCAAAACAGCATGAAATAGCGTGCTAAGACACACCATAGTAAAAATCTTTCAGAAACATTCAAGAAACCCCATAAAATAGGATGTCAAAAATGACTGAAAAGGCAAGGCTATAGTATGGAAAAATGTCAAAATATGACACGTTCCAGAAACAGCTGAAAACACCTCAAAACAGCATGAAATAACGTATAAGACACGCCATAGCAAAGAAACTTTCAGAAATATTCAAAAACACCCAAATGCGGAACGTCCAAAAATGACAGAAAGGGTAAGGCTATAGTATGGAAAAATGTCAAAATATGACACGTTCCAGAAACAGCTGAAAACACCTCAAAACAGCATGAAATAGCGTGCTAAGACACGCCATAGCAAAGAAACTTTCAGAAATATTCAAAAACACCCAAATGCGGAACGTCCAAAAATGACAGAAATGGCAAGGCTATAGTATGGAAAAATGTCAAAATATGACACGTTCCAGAAACAGCTGAAAACACCTCAAAACAGCATGAAATAGCGTGCTAAGACACACCATAGTAAAAAATCTTTCAGAAACATTCAAGAAACCCCATAAAATAGGATGTCCAAAAAATGACTGAAAAGGCAAGGCTATAGTATGGAAAAATGTCAAAATATGACACGTTCCAGAAACAGCTGAAAACACCTCAAAACAACATGAAATAGCGTGCTAAGACACGCCATAGCAAAGAAACTTTCAGAAATATTCAAAACACCCAAATGCGGAACGATCAAAAATGACAGAAATGGCAAGGCTATAGTATGGAAAAATGTCAAAATATGACACGTTCAGAAACAGCTGAAAACACCTCAAAACAACATGAAATCAGCGTGCTAAGACACGCCATAGCAAAGAAACTTTCAGAAATATTCAAAAACACCCAAATGCGGAATGTCCAAAAATGACAGAAATGGCAAGGCTATAGTATGGAAAAATGTAAAAACATGACACGTTCCAGAAACAGCTGAAAACACCTCAAAACAGCATGAAATACTGTGCTAAGACACGCCATAGCAAAGAAACTTTCAGAAATATTCAAAAACACCCAAATGCGGAACGTCCAAAAAATGACCGAAATGGCAAGGCTATAGTATGGAAAAATGTCAAAATATGACACGTTCCAGAAACAGCTGAAAACACCTCAAAACAGCATGAAATAACGTGCTAAGACACGCCATAGCAAAGAAACTTTCAGAAATATTCAAAAACACCCAAATGCGGAACGATCAAAAATGACAGAAATGGCAAGGCTATAGTATGGAAAAATGTCAAAATATGACACGTTCAGAAACAGCTGAAAACACCTCAAAACAGCATGAAATAGCGTGCTAAGACACGCCATAGCAAAGAAACTTTCAGAAATATTCAAAAACACCCAAATGCGGAACGTCAAAAATGACAGAAATGGCAAGGCTATAGTATGGAAAAATGTCAAAATATGACACGTTCCAGAAACAGCTGAAAACACCTCAAAACAGCATGAAATCAGCGTGCTAAGACACACCATAGCAAAGAAACTTTCAGAAATATTCAAGAAACACCCAAATAGGATGTCCAAAAAATGACCGAAAAGGCAAGGCTATAGTATGGAAAAATGTCAAAATATGACACGTTCCAGAAACAGCTGAAAACACCTCAAAACAGCATGAAATAACGTGCTAAGACACGCCATAGCAAAGAAACTTTCAGAAATATTCAAAAACACCCAAATGCGGAACGTCCAAAAAATGACAGAAATGGCAAGGCTATAGTATGGAAAAATGTCAAAATATGACACGTTCCAGAAACAGCTGAAAACACCTCAAAACAGCATGAAATAGCGTGCTAAGACACACCATAGCAAAAAACTTTCAGAAATATTCAAAACACCATAAAATAGGATGTCCAAAAATGACAGAAATGGCAAGGCTATAGTATGGAAAAATGTCAAAATATGACACGTTCCAGAAACAGCTGAAAACACCTCAAAACATGAAATAAATCAGTGCTAAGACACACCATAGTAAAAAACTTTCAGAAACATTCAAGAAACACCCATAAAATAGGATGTCCAAAAAATGACTGAAAAGGCAAGGCTATAGTATGGAAAAATGTCAAAATATGACACGTTCAGAAACAGCTGAAAACACCTCAAAACAGCATGAAATAACGTGCTAAGACACGCCATAGCAAAGAAACTTTCAGAAATATTCAAAAACACCCAAATGCGGAACGTCCCAAAAATGACAGAAATGGCAAGGCTATAGTATGGAAAAATGTCAAAATATGACACGTTCCAGAAACAGCTGAAAACACCTCAAAACAGCATGAAATAGCGTGCTAAGACACGCCATATAGCAAAGAAAACTTTCAGAAATATTCAAAAACACCAAATGCGGAACGTCCAAAAAATGACAGAAATGGCAAGGCTATAGTATGGAAAAATGTCAAAATATGACACGTTCCAGAAACAGCTGAAAACACCTCAAAACAGCATGAAATAGCGTGCTAAGACACACCATAGTAAAAAACTTTCAGAAACATTCAAGAAACCCCATAAAATAGGATGTCCAAAAATGACTGAAAAGGCAAGGCTATAGTATGGAAAAATGTCAAAATATGACACGTTCCAGAAACAGCTGAAAACACCTCAAAACAGCATGAAATAACGTGCTAAGACACGCCATAGCAAAGAAACTTTCAGAAATATTCAAAAACACCCAAATGCGGAACGTCCAAAAAATGACAGAAATGGCAAGGCTATAGTATGGAAAAATGTCAAAATATGACACGTTCAGAAACAGCTGAAAACACCTCAAAACAGCATGAAATAGCGTGCTAAGACACGCCATAGCAAAGAAACTTTCAGAAATATTCAAAAACACCCAAATGCGGAACGATCCAAAAATGACAGAAATGGCAAGGCTATAGTATGGAAAAATGTCAAAATATGACACGTTCCAGAAACAGCTGAAAACACCTCAAAACAGCATGAAATAAGCGTGCTAAGACACACCATAGTAAAAAATCTTTCAGAAACATTCAAGAAACCCCATAAAATAGGATGTCCAAAAATGACTGAAAAGGCAAGGCTATAGTATGGAAAAATGTCAAAATATGACACGTTCAGAAACAGCTGAAAACACCTCAAAACAGCATGAAATAACGTGCTAAGACACGCCATAGCAAAGAAACTTTCAGAAATATTCAAAAACACCCAAATCCGGAACATCCAAAAAATGACAGAAATGGCAAGGCTATAGTATGGAAAAATGTCAAAATATGACACGTTCCAGAAACAGCTGAAAACACCTCAAAACAGCATGAAATAGCGTGCTAAGACACACCATAGTAAAAAATCTTTCAGAAACATTCAAGAAACCCCATAAAATAGGATGTCCAAAAAATGACTGAAAAGGCAAGGCTATAGTATGGAAAAATGTCAAAATATGACACGTTCCAGAAACAGCTGAAAACACCTCAAAACAGCATGAAATAACGTGCTAAGACACGCCATAGCAAAGAAACTTTCAGAAATATTCAAAAACACCCAAATGCGGAACGTCAAAAAATGACAGAAATGGCAAGGCTATAGTATGGAAAAATGTCAAAATATGACATCGTTCAGAAACAGCTGAAAACACCTCAAAACAGCATGAAATAGCGTGCTAAGACACGCCATAGCAAAGAAACTTTCAGAAATATTCAAAAACACCGAAATGCGAAACGTCCAAAAAATGACAGAAATGGCAAGGCTATAGTATGGAAAAATGTCAAAATATGACACGTTCCAGAAACAGCTGAAAACACCTCAAAACAGCATGAAATAGCGTGCTAAGACGCACCATAGTAAAAATCTTTCAGAAACATTCAAGAAACCCCATAAAATAGGATGTCCAAAAATGACTGAAAAGGCAAGGCTATAGTATGGAAAAATGTCAAAATATGACACGTTCCAGAAACAGCTGAAAACACCTCAAAACAGCATGAAATAACGTGCTAAGACACGCCATAGCAAAGAAACTTTCAGAAATATTCAAAAACACCCAAATGCGGAACGCCCAAAAATGACAGAAACGGCAAGGCTATAGTATGGAAAAATGTCAAAATATGACACGTTCCAGAAACAGCTGAAAACACCTCAAAACAGCATGAAATAGCGTGCTAAGACACGCCATAGCAAAGAAACTTTCAGAAAAATTCAAAAACACCAAATGCGGAACGTCCAAAAATGACAGAAATGGCAAGGCTATAGTATGGAAAAATGTCAAAATATGACACGTTCAGAAACAGCTGAAAACACCTCAAAACAGCATGAAATAGCGTGCTAAGACACACCATAGTAAAAAATCTTTCAGAAACATTCAAGAAACCCCATAAAATAGGATGTCCAAAAAATGACTGAAAAGGCAAGGCTATAGTATGGAAAAATGTCAAAATATGACACGTTCCAGAAACAGCTGAAAACACCTCAAAACAGCATGAAATAACGTGCTAAGACACGCCATAGCAAAGAAACTTTCAGAAATATTCAAAACACCCAAATGCGGAACGCCCAAAAATGACAGAAATGGCAAGGCTATAGTATGGAAAAATGTCAAAATATGACACGTTCCAGAAACAGCTGAAAACACCTCAAAACAGCATGAAATAGCGTGCTAAGACACGCCATAGCAAAGAAACTTTCAGAAATATTCAAAAACACCAAATGCGGAACGTCCAAAAATGACAGAAATGGCAAGGCTATAGTATGGAAAAATGTCAAAATATGACACGTTCCAGAAACAGCTGAAAACACCTCAAAACAGCATGAAATAGCGTGCTAAGACACACCATAGTAAAAAATCTTTCAGAAACATTCAAGAAACCCCATAAAATAGGATGTCCAAAAAATGACTGAAAAGGCAAGGCTATAGTATGGAAAAATGTCAAAATATGACACGTTCCAGAAACAGCTGAAAACACCTCAAAACAGCATGAAATAACGTGCTAAGACACGCCATAGCAAAAGAAACTTTCAGAAATATTCAAAAACACCCAAATGCGGAACGTCAAAAATGACAGAAATGGCAAGGCTATAGTATGGAAAAATGTCAAAATATGACACGTTCCAGAAACAGCTGAAAACACCTCAAAACAGCATGAAATAGCGTGCTAAGACACGCCATAGCAAAGAAACTTTCAGAAATATTCAAAAACACCGAAATGCGGAACGTCCAAAAAATGACAGAAATGGCAAAGGCTATAGTATGGAAAAATGTCAAAATATGACACGTTCCAGAAACAGCTGAAAACACCTCAAAACAGCATGAAATAGCGTGCTAAGACACACCATAGTAAAAATCTTTCAGAAACATTCAAGAAACCCCATAAAATAGGATGTCCAAAAAATGACTGAAAAGGCAAGGCTATAGTATGGAAAAATGTCAAAATATGACACGTTCCAGAAACAGCTGAAAACACCTCAAAACAGCATGAAATAACGTGCTAAGACACGCCATAGCAAAAGAAACTTTCAGAAATATTCAAAACACCCAAATGCGGAACGTCCAAAAATGACAGAAATGGCAAGGCTATAGTATGGAAAAATGTCAAAATATGACACGTTCCAGAAACAGCTGAAAACACCTCAAAACAAGCATGAAATAGCGTGCTAAGACACGCCATAGCAAAGAAACTTTCAGAAATATTCAAAAACACCGAAATGCGGAACGATCAAAAATGACAGAAATGGCAAGGCTATAGTATGGAAAAATGTCAAAATATGACACGTTCCAGAAACAGCTGAAAACACCTCAAAACAGCATGAAATAGCGTGCTAAGACACACCATAGTAAAAAATCTTTCAGAAACATTCAAGAAACCCCATAAAATAGGATGTCCAAAAAATGACTGAAAAGGCAAGGCTATAGTATGGAAAAATGTCAAAATATGACACGTTCCAGAAACAGCTGAAAACACCTCAAAACAGCATGAAATAACGTGCTAAGACACGCCATAGCAAAGAAACTTTCAGAAATATTCAAAAACACCCAAATGCGGAACATCAAAAAATGACAGAAATGGCAAGGCTATAGTATGGAAAAATGTCAAAATATGACACGTTCAGAAACAGCTGAAAACACCTCAAAACAGCATGAAATAGCGTGCTAAGACACGCCATAGCAAAAGAAACTTTCAGAAATATTCAAAAACACCAAATGCGGAACGTCCCAAAAATGACAGAAATGGCAGGGCTATAGCATGGAAAATGTCAAAATATGACACGCTTCCAGAAACAGCTGAAAACACCTCAAAACAGCATGAAATAACGTGCTAAGACACGCCATAGCAAAGAAACTTTCAGAAATATTCAAAACACCCAAATGCGGAACGACCAAAAAATGACCGAAAAGGCAAGGCTATAGTATGGAAAAATGTCAAAATATGACACGTTCCAGAAACAGCTGAAAACACCTCAAAACAGCATGAAATAGCGTGCTAAGACACACCATAGTAAAAAATCTTTCAGAAACATTCAAGAAACCCCATAAAATAGGATGTCCAAAAAATGACTGAAAAGGCAAGGCTATAGTATGGAAAAATGTCAAAATATGACACGTTCCAGAAACAGCTGAAAACACCTCAAAACAGCATGAAATAACGTGCTAAGACACGCCATAGCAAAGAAACTTTCAGAAATATTCAAAAACACCCAAATGCGGAACGTCCAAAAAATGACAGAAATGGCAAGGCTATAGTATGGAAAAATGTCAAAATATGACACGTTCCAGAAACAGCTGAAAACACCTCAAAACAGCATGAAATAGCGTATAAGACACGCCATAGCAAAGTCAACTTTCAGAAATATTCAAAAACACCCAAATGCGGAACGCCCAAAAAATGACCGAAATGGCAAGGCTATAGTATGGAAAAATGTCAAAATATGACACGTTCCAGAAACAGCTGAAAACAACTCAGAACAGCATGAAATAACGTGATAAGACACGCCATAGCAAAGAAACTTTCAGAAATATTCAAAAACACCCAAATGCGGAATGTCCAAAAAATGACAGAAATGGCAAGGCTATAGTATGGAAAAATGTCAAAATATGACACGTTCCAGAAACAGCTGAAAAGACCTCAAAACAACTTAAATCAGTGTGCTAAGACACGCCATAGCAAAGAAACTTTCAGAAATATTCAAAAACACCCAAATGCGGAACGTCCAAAAAATGACAGAAATGGCAAGGCTATAGTATGGAAAAATGTCAAAATATGACACGTTCCAGAAACAGCTGAAAACACCTCAAAACAACTTAAATCAGTGTGCTAAGACGCACCATAGCAAAGAAACTTTCAGAAATATTCAAAAACACCCAAATGCGGAACGTCCAAAAAATGGCCGAAAAGGCAAGGCTATAGTATGGAAAAATGTCAAAATATGACACGTTCCAGAAACAGCTGAAAACACCTCAAAACAGCATGAAATAACGTGCTAAGACACGCCATAGCAAAGAAACTTTCAGAAATATTCAAAACACCCAAATGCGGAACGTCCCAAAAATGACAGAAATGGCAAGGCTATAGTATGGAAAAATGTCAAAATATGACACGTTCAGAAACAGCTGAAAACACCTCAAAACAGCATGAAAGAGCGTGCTAAGACACGCCATAGCAAAGAAACTTTCAGAAATGTTCAAAAACACCGAAATGCGGAACGTCCAAAAAATGACAGAAATGGCAAGGCTATAGTATGGAAAAATGTCAAAATATGACACGTTCCAGAAACAGCTGAAAACACCTCAAAACAGCATGAAATAGCGTGCTAAGACACACCATAGTAAAAAATCTTTCAGAAACATTCAAGAAACCCCATAAAATAGGATGTCCAAAAATGACTGAAAAAGGCAAGGCTATAGTATGGAAAAATGTCAAAATATGACACGTTCCAGAAACAGCTGAAAACACCTCAAAACAGCATGAAATAGCGTATAAGACACGCCATAGCAAAGTCAACTTTCAGAAATATTCAAAAACACCCAAATGCGGAACGTCCAAAAAATGACCGAAATGGCAAGGCTATAGTATGGAAAAATGTCAAAATATGACACGTTCCAGAAACAGCTGAAAACACCTCAAAACAGCATGAAATAACGTGATAAGACACGCCATAGCAAAGAAACTTTCAGAAATATTCAAAAACACCCAAATGCGGAACGTCCAAAAAATGACCGAAATGGCAAGGCTATAGTATGGAAAAATGTCAAAATATGACACGTTCCAGAAACAGCTGAAAACACCTCAAAACAGCATGAAATAGCGTGCTAAGACACACCATAGTAAAAAATCTTTCAGAAACATTCAAAAAACCCATAAAATAGGACGTCCAAAAAATGACTGAAATGGCAAGGCTATAGTATGGAAAAATGTCAAAATATGACACGTTCCAGAAACAGCTGAAAACACCTCAAAACAACTTAAATCAGTGTGCTAAGACGCACCATAGCAAAGAAACTTTCAGAAATATTCAAAAACACCCAAATGCGGAACGCCCAAAAATGACCGAAAAGGCAAGGCTATAGTATGGAAAAATGTCAAAATATGACACGTTCCAGAAACAGCTGAAAACACCTCAAAACAGCATGAAATAGCGTGCTAAGACACGCCATAGCAAAGAAACTTTCAGAAATATTCAAAAACACCCAAATACGGAATGTCCAAAAAATGACAGAAATGGCAAGGCTATAGTATGGAAAAATGTCAAAATATGACACGTTCCAGAAACAGCTGAAAAGACCTCAAAACAACTTAAATCAGTGTGCTAAGACACGCCATAGCAAAGAAACTTTCAGAAATATTCAAAAACACCCAAATGCGGAACGTCCAAAAAATGACAGAAATGGCAAGGCTATAGTATGGAAAAATGTCAAAATATGACACGTTCCAGAAACAGCTGAAAAGACCTCAAAACAACTTAAATCAGTGTGCTAAGACGCACCATAGCAAAGAAACTTTCAGAAATATTCAAAAACACCCAAATGCGGAACGTCCAAAAAATGACCGAAAAGGCAAGGCTATAGTATGGAAAAATGTCAAAATATGACACGTTCCAGAAACAGCTGAAAACACCTCAAAACAGCATGAAATAACGTGCTAAGACACGCCATAGCAAAGAAACTTTCAGAAATATTCAAAAACACCCAAATGCGGAACGTCCAAAAAATGACAGAAATGGCAAGGCTATAGTATGGAAAAATGTCAAAATATGACACGTTCCAGAAACAGCTGAAAACACCTCAAAACAGCATGAAATAACGTGATAAGACACGCCATAGCCAAGAAACTTTCAGAAATATTCAAAAACACCCAAATGCGGAACGTCCAAAAAATGACCGAAATGGCAAGGCTATAGTATGGAAAAATGTCAAAATATGACACGTTCCAGAAACAGCTGAAAACACCTCAAAACAGCATGAAATAGCGTGCTAAGACACACTATAGTAAAAAATCTTTCAGAAACATTCAAAAACCCCATAAAATAGGATGTCCAAAAAATGACCGAAAAGTCAAGGCTATAGTATGGAAAAATGTCAAAATATGACACGTTCCAGAAACAGCTGAAAACACCTCAAAACAGCATGAAATAACGTGCTAAGACACGCCATAGCAAAGAAACTTTCAGAAATATTCAAAAACACCCAAATGCGGAACGCCCAAAATGACCGAAAAGGCAAGGCTATAGTATGGAAAAATGTCAAAATATGACACGTTCCAGAAACAGCTGAAAACACCTCAAAACAGCATGAAATAGCGTGCTAAGACACACCATAGTAAAAAATCTTTCAGAAACATTCAAAAACCCCATAAAATAGGACGTCCAAAAAATGACTGAAAAGGCAAGGCTATAGTATGGAAAAATGTCAAAATATGACACGTTCCAGAAACAGCTGAAAACACCTCAAAACAGCATGAAATAGCGTGCTAAGACACACCATAGTAAAAAATCTTTCAGAAACATTCAAAAACCCCATAAAATAGGATGTCCAAAAAATGACCGAAAAGTCAAGGCTATAGTATGGAAAAATGTCAAAATATGACACGTTCCAGAAACAGCTGAAAACACCTCAAAACAGCATGAAATAACGTGATAAGACACGCCATAGCAAAGAAACTTTCAGAAATATTCAAAAACACCCAAATGCGGAACGTCCAAAAAATGACCGAAATGGCAAGGCTATAGTATGGAAAAATGTCAAAATATGACACGTTCCAGAAACAGCTGAAAAGACCTCAAAACAACTTAAATCAGTGTGCTAAGACACACCATAGCAAAGAAACTTTCAGAAATATTCAAAAACACCCAAATGCGGAACGTCCAAAAAATGACAGAAATGGCAAGGCTATAGTATGGAAAAATGTCAAAATATGACACGTTCCAGAAACAGCTGAAAACACCTCAAAACAGCATGAAATAGCGTGCTAAGACACACCATAGTAAAAAATCTTTCAGAAACATTCAAAAACCTCATAAAATAGGATGTCCAAAAAATGACTGAAAAGGCAAGGCTATAGTATGGAAAAATGTCAAAATATGACACGTTCCAGAAACAGCTGAAAACACCTCAAAACAGCATGAAATAACGTGATAAGACACGCCATAGCAAAGAAACTTTCAGAAATATTCAAAAACACCCAAATGCGGAACGTCCAAAAAATGACCGAAATGGCAAGGCTATAGTATGGAAAAATGTCAAAATATGACACGTTCCAGAAACAGCTGAAAACACCTCAAAACAACTTAAATCAGTGTGCTAAGACACACCATAGCAAAGAAACTTTCAGAAATATTCAAAAACACCCAAATGCGGAACGTCCAAAAAATGACAGAAATGGCAAGGCTATAGTATGGAAAAATGTCAAAATATGACACGTTCCAGAAACAGCTGAAAACACCTCAAAACAGCATGAAATAACGTGATAAGACATGCCATAGCAAAGAAACTTTCAGAAATATTCAAAAACACCCAAATGCGGAACGTCCAAAAAATGACCGAAATGGCAAGGCTATAGTATGGAAAAATGTCAAAATATGACACGTTCCAGAAACAGCTGAAAACACCTCAAAACAGCATGAAATAGCGTGCTAAGACACACCATAGTAAAAAATCTTTCAGAAACATTCAAAAACCCCATAAAATAGGATGTCCAAAAAATGACTGAAAAGGCAAGGCTATAGTATGGAAAAATGTCAAAATATGACACGTTCCAGAAACAGCTGGAAACACCTCAAAACAACTTAAATCAGTGTGCTAAGACGCACCATAGCAAAGAAACTTTCAGAAATATTCAAAAACACCCAAATGCGGAACGTCCAAAAAATGACAGAAATGGCAAGGCTATAGTATGGAAAAATGTCAAAATATGACACGTTCCAGAAACAGCTGAAAACACCTCAAAACAGCATGAAATAGCGTGCTAAGACACGCCATAGCAAAGAAACTTTCAGAAATATTCAAAAACACCCAAATGCGGAACGTCCAAAAAATGACAGAAATGGCAAGGCTATAGTATGGAAAAATGTCAAAATATGACACGTTCCAGAAACAGCTGAAAAGACCTCAAAACAACTTAAATCAGTGTGCTAAGACGCACCATAGCAAAGAAACTTTCAGAAATATTCAAAAACACCCAAATGCGGAACGTCCAAAAAATGACAGAAATGGCAAGGCTATAGTATGGAAAAATGTCAAAATATGACACGTTCCAGAAACAGCTGAAAACACCTCAAAACAACTTAAATCAGTGTGCTAAGACGCACCATAGCAAAGAAACTTTCAGAAATATTCAAAAACACCCAAATGCGGAACGTCCAAAAAATGACAGAAATGGCAAGGCTATAGTATGGAAAAATGTCAAAATATGACACGTTCCAGAAACAGCTGAAAAGACCTCAAAACAACTTAAATCAGTGTGCTAAGACACGCCATAGCAAAGAAACTTTCAGAAATATTCAAAAACACCCAAATGCGGAACGTCCAAAAAATGACAGAAATGGCAAGGCTATAGTATGGAAAAATGTCAAAATATGACACGTTCCAGAAACAGCTGAAAACACCTCAAAACAACTTAAATCAGTGTGCTAAGACGCACCATAGCAAAGAAACTTTCAGAAATATTCAAAAACACCCAAATGCGGAACGTCCAAAAAATGACCGAAAAGGCAAGGCTATAGTATGGAAAAATGTCAAAATATGACACGTTCCAGAAACAGCTGAAAACACCTCAAAACAGCATGAAATAACGTGCTAAGACACGCCATAGCAAAGAAACTTTCAGAAATATTCAAAAACACCCAAATGCGGAACGTCCAAAAAATGACAGAAATGGCAAGGCTATAGTATGGAAAAATGTCAAAATATGACACGTTCCAGAAACAGCTGAAAACACCTCAAAACAGCATGAAATAGCGTGCTAAGACACGCCATAGCAAAGAAACTTTCAGAAATGTTCAAAAACACCGAAATGCGGAACGTCCAAAAAATGACAGAAATGGCAAGGCTATAGTATGGAAAAATGTCAAAATATGACACGTTCCAGAAACAGCTGAAAACACCTCAAAACAGCATGAAATAGCGTGCTAAGACACACCATAGTAAAAAATCTTTCAGAAACATTCAAGAAACCCCATAAAATAGGATGTCCAAAAATGACTGAAAAGGCAAGGCTATAGTATGGAAAAATGTCAAAATATGACACGTTCCAGAAACAGCTGAAAACACCTCAAAACAGCATGAAATAGCGTGCTAAGACACGCCATAGCAAAGTCAACTTTCAGAAATATTCAAAAACACCCAAATGCGGAACGTCCAAAAAATGACCGAAATGGCAAGGCTATAGTATGGAAAAATGTCAAAATATGACACGTTCCAGAAACAGCTGAAAACACCTCAAAACAGCATGAAATAACGTGATAAGACACGCCATAGCAAAGAAACTTTCAGAAATATTCAAAAACACCCAAATGCGGAACGCCCAAAAATGACCGAAATGGCAAGGCTATAGTATGGAAAAATGTCAAAATATGACATGTTCCAGAAACAGCTGAAAAGACCTCAAAACAACTTAAATCAGTGTGCTAAGACACGCCATAGCAAAGAAACTTTCAGAAATATTCAAAAACACCCAAATGCGGAACGTCCAAAAAATGACAGAAATGGCAAGGCTATAGTATGGAAAAATGTCAAAATATGACACGTTCCAGAAACAGCTGAAAACACCTCAAAACAACTTAAATCAGTGTGCTAAGACGCACCATAGCAAAGAAACTTTCAGAAATATTCAAAAACACCCAAATGCGGAACGTCCAACAATGACCGAAAAGGCAAGGCTATAGTATGGAAAAATGTCAAAATATGACACGTTCCAGAAACAGCTGAAAACACCTCAAAACAGCATGAAATAACGTGCTAAGACACGCCATAGCAAAGAAACTTTCAGAAATATTCAAAAACACCCAAATGCGGAACGTCCAAAAAATGACAGAAATGGCAAGGCTATAGTATGGAAAAATGTCAAAATATGACACGTTCCAGAAACAGCTGAAAACACCTCAAAACAGCATGAAATAGCGTGCTAAGACACGCCATAGCAAAGAAAACTTTCAGAAATGTTCAAAACACCGAAATGCGGAACGTCCAAAAAATGACAGAAATGGCAAGGCTATAGTATGGAAAAATGTCAAAATATGACACGTTCCAGAAACAGCTGAAAACACCTCAAAACAGCATGAAATAGCGTGCTAAGACACACCATAGTAAAAAATCTTTCAGAAACATTCAAGAAACCCCATAAAATAGGATGTCCAAAAAATGACTGAAAAGGCAAGGCTATAGTATGGAAAAATGTCAAAATATGACACGTTCCAGAAACAGCTGAAAACACCTCAAAACAGCATGAAATAGCGTGCTAAGACACGCCATAGCAAAGTCAACTTTCAGAAATATTCAAAAACACCCAAATGCGGAACGTCCAAAAAATGACAGAAATGGCAAGGCTATAGTATGGAAAAATGTCAAAATATGACACGTTCCAGAAACAGCTGAAAACACCTCAAAACAGCATGAAATAACGTGATAAGACACGCCATAGCAAAGAAACTTTCAGAAATATTCAAAAACACCCAAATGCGGAATGTCCAAAAAATGACAGAAATGGCAAGGCTATAGTATGGAAAAATGTCAAAATATGACACGTTCCAGAAACAGCTGAAAAGACCTCAAAACAACTTAAATCAGTGTGCTAAGACACGCCATAGCAAAAGAAACTTTCAGAAATATTCAAAACACCCAAATGCGGAACGTCCAAAAATGACAGAAATGGCAAGGCTATAGTATGGAAAAATGTCAAAATATGACACGTTCCAGAAACAGCTGAAAACACCTCAAAACAACTTAAATCAGTGTGCTAAGACGCACCATAGCAAAGAAACTTTCAGAAATATTCAAAAACACCCAAATGCGGAACGTCCAAAAAATGACCGAAAAGGCAAGGCTATAGTATGGAAAAATGTCAAAATATGACACGTTCCAGAAACAGCTGAAAACACCTCAAAACAGCATGAAATAACGTGTGCTAAGACACGCCATAGCAAAGAAACTTTCAGAAATATTCAAAAACACCCAAATGCGGAACGTCCAAAATATGACAGAAATGGCAAGGCTATAGTATGGAAAAATGTCAAAATATGACACGTTCCAGAAACAGCTGAAAACACCTCAAAACAGCATGAAATAGCGTGCTAAGACACGCCATAGCAAAGAAACTTTCAGAAATGTTCAAAAACACCAAATGCGGAACGATCAAAAATGACAGAAATGGCAAGGCTATAGTATGGAAAAATGTCAAAATATGACACGTTCCAGAAACAGCTGAAAACACCTCAAAACAGCATGAAATAGCGTGCTAAGACACACCATAGTAAAAAATCTTTCAGAAACATTCAAGAAACCCCATAAAATAGGATGTCCAAAAAATGACTGAAAAGGCAAGGCTATAGTATGGAAAAATGTCAAAATATGACACGTTCCAGAAACAGCTGAAAACACCTCAAAACAGCATGAAATAGCGTGCTAAGACACGCCATAGCAAAGTCAACTTTCAGAAATATTCAAAAACACCCAAATGCGGAACGTCCAAAAAATGACCGAAATGGCAAGGCTATAGTATGGAAAAATGTCAAAATATGACACGTTCCAGAAACAGCTGAAAACACCTCAAAACAGCATGAAATAACGTGATAAGACACGCCATAGCAAAGAAACTTTCAGAAATATTCAAAAACACCCAAATGCGGAACGTCCAAAAAATGACCGAAATGGCAAGGCTATAGTATGGAAAAATGTCAAAATATGACACGTTCCAGAAACAGCTGAAAAGACCTCAAAACAGCATGAAATAGCGTGCTAAGACACACCATAGTAAAAAATCTTTCAGAAACATTCAAAAAACCCATAAAATAGGATGTCCAAAAAATGACTGAAATGGCAAGGCTATAGTATGGAAAAATGTCAAAATATGACACGTTCCAGAAACAGCTGAAAACACCTCAAAACAACTTAAATCAGTGTGCTAAGACGCACCATAGCAAAGAAACTTTCAGAAATATTCAAAAACACCCAAATGCGGAACGTCCAAAAAATGACCGAAATGGCAAGGCTATAGCATGGAAAAATGTCAAAATATGACACGTTCCAGAAACAGCTGAAAACACCTCAAAACAGCATGAAATAGCGTGCTAAGACACGCCTTAGTAAAAAATCTTTCAGAAACATTCAAGAAACCCCATAAAATAGGATGTCGAAAAAATGACTGAAAAGGCAAGGCTATAGTATGGAAAAATGTCAAAATATGACACGTTCCAGAAACAGCTGAAAACACCTCAAAACAGCATGAAATAGCGTGCTAAGACACGCCATAGCAAAGTCAACTTTCAGAAATATTCAAAAACACCCAAATGCGGGCGTCCAAAAATGACCGAAATGGCAAGGCTATAGTATGGAAAAATGTCAAAATATGACACGTTCCAGAAACAGCTGAAAACACCTCAAAACAGCATGAAATAACGTGATAAGACACGCCATAGCAAAGAAACTTTCAGAAATATTCAAAAACACCCAAATGCGGAACGTCCAAAAAATGACCGAAATGGCAAGGCTATAGTATGGAAAAATGTCAAAATATGACACGTTCCAGAAACAGCTGAAAACACCTCAAAACAGCATGAAATAGCGTGCTAAGACACACTATAGTAAAAATCTTTCAGAAACATTCAAAACCCCATAAAATAGGGCGTCAAAAATGACTGAAAAGGCAAGGCTATAGTATGGAAAAATGTCAAAATATGACACGTTCCAGAAACAGCTGAAAACACCTCAAAACAGCATGAAATAGCGTGCTAAGACACACCATAGTAAAAAATCTTTCAGAAACATTCAAAAACCCCATAAAATAGGATGTCCAAAAAATGACCGAAAAGTCAAGGCTATAGTATGGAAAAATGTCAAAATATGACACGTTCCAGAAACAGCTGAAAACACCTCAAAACAGCATGAAATAACGTGATAAGACACGCCATAGCAAAGAAACTTTCAGAAATATTCAAAAACACCCAAATGCGGAACGTCCAAAAAATGACCGAAATGGCAAGGCTATAGTATGGAAAAATGTCAAAATATGACACGTTCCAGAAACAGCTGAAAACACCTCAAAACAGCATGAAATAGCGTGCTAAGACACACCATAGTAAAAAATCTTTCAGAAACATTCAAAAACCCCATAAAATAGGATGTCCAAAAAATGACTGAAAAGGCAAGGCTATAGTATGGAAAAATGTCAAAATATGACACGTTCCAGAAACAGCTGGAAACACCTCAAAACAACTTAAATCAGTGTGCTAAGACGCACCATAGCAAAGAAACTTTCAGAAATATTCAAAAACACCCAAATGCGGAACGATCAAAAATGACAGAAATGGCAAGGCTATAGTATGGAAAAATGTCAAAATATGACACGTTCCAGAAACAGCTGAAAACACCTCAAAACAACTTAAATCAGTGTGCTAAGACGCACCATAGCAAAGAAACTTTCAGAAATATTCAAAAACACCCAAATGCGGAACGTCCAGAAAATGACAGAAATGGCAAGGCAATAGTATGGAAAAATGTCAAAATATGACACGTTCCAGAAACAGCTGAAAACATCTCAAAACAACTTAAATCAGTGTGCTAAGACGCACCATAGCAAAGAAACTTTCAGAAATATTCAAAAACACCCAAATGCGGAACGTCCAAAAAATGACCGAAAAGGCAAGGCTATAGTATGGCAAAATGTGAAAATATGACACGTTCCAGAAACAGCTGAAAACACCTCAAAACAGCATGAAATACCGTGCTAAGACACGCCATAGCAAAGAAACTTTCAGAAATATTCAAAAACACCCAAATGCGGAACCTCCAAAAATGACTGAAAAGGCAAGGCTATAGTATAGAAAAATGTCAAAATATGACACATCCCCAAAAAATCTGAAAACACCTCAAAACAACTTAAATCAGTGTGCTAAGACGCACCATAGCAAAGAAACTTTCAGAAACATTCAAAAACACCCAAATGCGTAACGTCCAAAAAATGGCCGAAAAGGCAAGGCTATAGTATGGAAAAATGTCAAAATATGACACGTTCCAGAAACAGCTGAAAACACCTCAAAACAGCATGAAATAACGTGCTAAGACACGCCATAGCAAAGAAACTTTCAGAAATATTCAAAAACACCCAAATGTGGAACGTCCAAAAAATGACAGAAATGGCAAGGCTATAGTATGGAAAAATGTCAAAATATGACACGTTCCAGAAACAGCTGAAAACACCTCAAAACAGCATGAAATAACGTGCTAAGACACGCCATAGCAAAGAAACTTTCAGAAATATTCAAAAACACCCAAATGCGGAACGTCCAAAAAATGACAGAAATGGCAAGGCTATAGTATGGAAAAATGTCAAAATATGACACGTTCCAGAAACAGCTGAAAACACCTCAAAACAGCATGAAATAACGTGCTAAGACACGCCATAGCAAAGAAACTTTCAGAAATATTCAAAAACACCCAAATGCGGAACGATCCAAAATGAACGAAATGGCAAGGCTATAGTATGGAAAAATGTCAAAATATGACACGTTCCAGAAACAGCTGAAAACACCTCAAAACAGCATGAAATAGCGTGCTAAGACACGCCATAGCAAAGAAACTTTCAGAAATATTCAAAAACACCGAAATGCGGAACGTCCAAAAAATGACAGAAATGGCAAGGCTATAGTATGGAAAAATGTCAAAATATGACACGTTCCAGAAACAGCTGAAAACACCTCAAAACAGCATGAAATAGCGTGCTAAGACACACCATAGTAAAAAATCTTTCAGAAACATTCAAAAACCCCATAAAATAGGATGTCCAAAAAATGACTGAAAAAGCAAGGCTATAGTATGGAAAAATGTCAAAATATGACACGTTCCAGAAACAGCTGAAAACACCTCAAAACAGCATGAAATAGCGTGCTAAGACACGCCATAGCAAAGTCAACTTTCAGAAATATTCAAAAACACCCAAATGCGGAACGTCCAAAAAATGACCGAAATGGCAAGGCTATAGTATGGAAAAATGTCAAAATATGACACGTTCCAGAAACAGCTGAAAACACCTCAAAACAGCATGAAATAACGTGATAAGACACGCCATAGCCAAGAAACTTTCAGAAATATTCAAAAACACCCAAATGCGGAACGTCCAAAAAATGACCGAAATGGCAAGGCTATAGTATGGAAAAATGTCAAAATATGACACGTTCCAGAAACAGCTGAAAACACCTCAAAACAGCATGAAATAGCGTGCTAAGACACACCATAGTAAAAAATCTTTCAGAAACATTCAAAAACCCCATAAAATAGGACGTCCAAAAAATGACTGAAAAGGCAAGGCTATAGTATGGAAAAATGTCAAAATATGACACGTTCCAGAAACAGCTGAAAACACCTCAAAACAGCATGAAATAGCGTGCTAAGACACACTATAGTAAAAAATCTTTCAGAAACATTCAAAAACCCCATAAAATAGGATGTCCAAAAAATGACCGAAAAGTCAAGGCTATAGTATGGAAAAATGTCAAAATATGACACGTTCCAGAAACAGCTGAAAACACCTCAAAACAGCATGAGATAACGTGCTAAGACACGCCATAGCAAAGAAACTTTCAGAAATATTCAAAAACACCCAAATGCGGAACGTCCAAAAAATGACCGAAAAGGCAAGGCTATAGTCTGGCAAAATGTCAAAATATGACACGTTCCAGAAACAGCTGAAAACACCTCAAAACAGCATGAAATACCGTGCTAAGACACGCCATAGCAAAGAAACTTTCAGAAATATTCAAAAACACCCAAATGCGGAACCTCCAAAAAATGACTGAAAAGGCAAGGCTATAGTATAGAAAAATGTCAAAATATGACACATCCCCAAAAAATCTGAAAACACCTCAAAACAACTTAAATCAGTGTGCTAAGACGCACCATAGCAAAGAAACTTTCAGAAACATTCAAAAACACCCAAATGCGGAACGTCCAAAAAATGACAGAAATGGCAAGGCTATAGTATGGAAAAATGTCAAAATATGACACGTTCCAGAAACAGCTGAAAACACCTCAAAACAGCATGAAATAACGTGATAAGACACGCCATAGCAAAGAAACTTTCAGAAATATTCAAAAACACCCAAATGCGGAACGTCCAAAAAATGACCGAAATGGCAAGGCTATAGTATGGAAAAATGTCAAAATATGACACGTTCCAGAAACAGCTGAAAACACCTCAAAACAGCATGAAATAGCGTGCTAAGACACACCACAGTAAAAAATCTTTCAGAAACATTCAAAAACCCCATAAAATAGGATGTCCAAAAAATGACCGAAAAGTCAAGGCTATAGTATGGAAAAATGTCAAAATATGACACGTTCCAGAAACAGCTGAAAACACCTCAAAACAGCATGAAATAACGTGCTAAGACACGCCATAGCAAAGAAACTTTCAGAAACATTCAAAAACCCCATGGAAAAGGATGTCCAAAAAATGACTGAAAAGGCAAGGCTATAGTCTGGCAAAATGTCAAAATATGACACGTTCCAGAAACAGCTGAAAACACCTCAAAACAGCATGAAATACCGTGCTAAGACACGCCATAGCAAAGAAACTTTCAGAAATATTCAAAAACACCCAAATGCGGAACCTCCAAAAAATGACTGAAAAGGCAAGGCTATAGTATAGAAAAATGTCAAAATATGACACATCCCCAAAAAATCTGAAAACACCTCAAAACAACTTAAATCAGTGTGCTAAGACGCACCATAGCAAAGAAACTTTCAGAAACATTCAAAAACACCCAAATGCGGAACGTCCAAAAATGACCGAAAAGGCAAGGCTATAGTATGGAAAAATGTCAAAATATGACACGTTCCAGAAACAGCTGAAAACACCTCAAAACAGCATGAAATAACGTGATAAGACACGCCATAGCAAAGAAACTTTCAGAAATATTCAAAAACACCCAAATGCGGAACGTCCAAAAAATGACCGAAATGGCAAGGCTATAGTATGGAAAAATGTCAAAATATGACACGTTCCAGAAACAGCTGAAAACACCTCAAAACAGCATGAAATAGCGTGCTAAGACACACCACAGTAAAAAATCTTTCAGAAACATTCAAAAACCCCATAAAATAGGATGTCCAAAAAATGACCGAAAAGTCAAGGCTATAGTATGGAAAAATGTCAAAATATGACACGTTCCAGAAACAGCTGAAAACACCTCAAAACAGCATGAAATACCGTGCTAAGACACGCCATAGCAAAGAAACTTTCAGAAACATTCAAAAACCCCATGGAAAAGGATGTCCAAAAAATGACTGAAAAGGCAAGGCTATAGTCTGGCAAAATGTCAAAATATGACACGTTCCAGAAACAGCTGAAAACACCTCAAAACAGCATGAAATACCGTGCTAAGACACGCCATAGCAAAGAAACTTTCAGAAATATTCAAAACACCCAAATGCGGAACCTCCAAAAATGACTGAAAAAGGCAAGGCTATAGTATAGAAAAATGTCAAAATATGACACATCCCCAAAAAATCTGAAAACACCTCAAAACAACTTAAATCAGTGTGCTAAGACGCACCATAGCAAAGAAACTTTCAGAAACATTCAAAAACACCCAAATGCGGAACGTCCAAAAAATGACAGAAATGGCAAGGCTATAGTATGGAAAAATGTCAAAATATGACACGTTCCAGAAACAGCTGAAAACACCTCAAAACAGCATGAAATAACGTGATAAGACACGCCATAGCAAAGAAACTTTCAGAAATATTCAAAAACACCCAAATGCGGAACGTCCAAAAAATGACCGAAATGGCAAGGCTATAGTATGGAAAAATGTCAAAATATGACACGTTCCAGAAACAGCTGAAAACACCTCAAAACAGCATGAAATAGCGTGCTAAGACACACCACAGTAAAAAATCTTTCAGAAACATTCAAAAACCCCATAAAATAGGATGTCCAAAAAATGACCGAAAAGTCAAGGCTATAGTATGGAAAAATGTCAAAATATGACACGTTCCAGAAACAGCTGAAAACACCTCAAAACAGCATGAAATACCGTGCTAAGACACGCCATAGCAAAGAAACTTTCAGAAACATTCAAAAACCCCATGGAAAAGGATGTCCAAAAAATGACTGAAAAGGCAAGGCTATAGTCTGGCAAAATGTCAAAATATGACACGTTCCAGAAACAGCTGAAAACACCTCAAAACAGCATGAAATACCGTGCTAAGACACGCCATAGCAAAGAAACTTTCAGAAATATTCAAAAACACCCAAATGCGGAACCTCCAAAAAATGACTGAAAAGGCAAGGCTATAGTATAGAAAAATGTCAAAATATGACACATCCCCAAAAAATCTGAAAACACCTCAAAACAACTTAAATCAGTGTGCTAAGACGCACCATAGCAAAGAAACTTTCAGAAACATTCAAAAACACCCAAATGCGGAACGTCCAAAAAATGGCCGAAAAGGCAAGGCTATAGTATGGAAAAATGTCAAAATATGACACGTTCCAGAAACAGCTGAAAACACCTCAAAACAGCATGAAATAACGTGCTAAGACACGCCATAGCAAAGAAACTTTCAGAAATATTCAAAAACACCCAAATGCGGAACGCCCAAAAATGACAGAAATGGCAAGGCTATAGTATGGAAAAATGTCAAAATATGACACGTTCCAGAAACAGCTGAAAACACCTCAAAACAGCATGAAATACCGTGCTAAGACACGCCATAGCAAAGAAACTTTCAGAAATATTCAAAAAACCCCAAAATAGGATGTCCAAAAAATGACTGAAAAGGCAAGGCTATAGTATAGAAAAATGTCAAAATATGACACATCCCCAAAAAATCTGAAAACACCTCAAAACAACTTAAATCAGTGTGCTAAGACGCACCATAGCAAAGAAACTTTCAGAAACATTCAAAAACACCCAAATGCGGAACGTCCAAAAAATGGCCGAAAAGGCAAGGCTATAGTATGGAAAAATGTCAAAATATGACACGTTCCAGAAACAGCTGAAAACACCTCAAAACAGCATGAAATAACGTGATAAGACACGCCATAGCAAAGAAACTTTCAGAAATATTCAAAAACACCCAAATGCGGAACGTCCAAAAAATGACTGAAAAGGCAAGGCTATAGTATAGAAAAATGTCAAAATATGACACATCCCCAAAAAATCTGAAAACACCTCAAAACAACTTAAATCAGTGTGCTAAGACGCACCATAGCAAAGAAACTTTCAGAAACATTCAAAAACACCCAAATGCGGAACGTCCAAAAAATGGCCGAAAAGGCAAGGCTATAGTATGGAAAAATGTCAAAATATGACACGTTCCAGAAACAGCTGAAAACACCTCAAAACAGCATGAAATAACGTGCTAAGACACGCCATAGCAAAGAAACTTTCAGAAATATTCAAAAACACCCAAATGCGGAACGTCCAAAAAATGACAGAAATGGCAAGGCTATAGTATGGAAAAATGTCAAAATATGACACGTTCCAGAAACAGCTGAAAACACCTCAAAACAGCATGAAATAGCGTGCTAAGACACGCCATAGCAAAGAAACTTTCAGAAACATTCAAAAACCCCATGGAAAAGGATGTCCAAAAAATGACTGAAAAGGCAAGGCTATAGTCTGGCAAAATGTCAAAATATGACACGTTCCAGAAACAGCTGAAAACACCTCAAAACAGCATGAAATACCGTGCTAAGACACGCCATAGCAAAGAAACTTTCAGAAATATTCAAAAACACCCAAATGCGGAACCTCCAAAAAATGACTGAAAAGGCAAGGCTATAGTATAGAAAAATGTCAAAATATGACACATCCCCAAAAAATCTGAAAACACCTCAAAACAACTTAAATCAGTGTGCTAAGACGCACCATAGCAAAGAAACTTTCAGAAACATTCAAAAACACCCAAATGCGTAACGTCCAAAAAATGGCCGAAAAGGCAAGGCTATAGTATGGAAAAATGTCAAAATATGACACGTTCCAGAAACAGCTAAAAACACCTCAAAACAGCATGAAATACCGTGCTAAGACACGCCATAGCGAAGAAACTTTCAGAAATATTCAAAAACACCCAAATGCGGAACGTCCAAAAAATGACTGAAAAGGCAAGGCTATAGTATAGAAAAATGTCAAAATATGACACATCCCCAAAAAATCTGAAAACACCTCAAAACAACTTAAATCAGTGTGCTAAGACGCACCATAGCAAAGAAACTTTCAGAAATATTCAAAAACACCCAAATGCGGAACGTCCAAAAAATGACTGAAAAGGCAAGGCTATAGTATGGAAAAATGTCAAAATATGACACGTTCCAGAAACAGCTGAAAACACCTCAAAACAATTTAAGTCAGCGTGCTAAGACACACCATAGCAAAGAAACTTTCAGAAACATTCAAAAACACCATGAAAAAGGATGTCCAAAAAATGACCGAAAAGGCAAGGCTATAGTATGGAAAAATGTCAAAATATGACACATCCCCAAAAAATCTGAAAACACCTCAAAACAGCATGAAATAGCGTGCTAAGACACGCCATAGCAAAGAAATTTTCAGAAACATTCAAAAACACCATGAAAAAGGATGTCCAAAAAATGACCGAAAAGGCAAGGCTATAGTATGGAAAAATGTCAAAATATGACATGTTCCAGAAACAGCTGAAAACACCTCAAAACAGCATGAAATAGCGTGCTAAGACACACCATAGCAAAAAATCTTTCAGAAACATTCAAAAACCCCATAAAATAGGATGTCCAAAAAATGACCGAAAAGGCAAGGCTATAGTATGGAAAAATGTCAAAATATGACACGTCCCAAAAAGCACTTCAGACACTTACAGTATAACAGTATAAATGAGCGTGTTGACAAACACCATAGCAACAACAGTTGCAATAACGTCCAAAACACCAAAATATGGCATGTCGTAAAAATAACTAAAAAATGGTGAAAAATCTCAAAACATTGTATTTCCCCAAAA
The DNA here is from genome assembly GCF_026936395.1 of Plectropomus leopardus. Taxonomy (NCBI): domain Eukaryota; kingdom Metazoa; phylum Chordata; class Actinopteri; order Perciformes; family Serranidae; genus Plectropomus; species Plectropomus leopardus. Next base: position 68,277 of record NW_028274711.1, read on the forward strand.
CAGCTGAAAACTACTTAAAACAGCATGCAGAGTCGGGCCATAGCATAAAACGTAGCAATATAGGCCAAAAATGTCATAATTTAGCATGTTGAAAAAATGGCAGAAAACCGCATAGTATAGTACGGCGACAAATGTCAAAATTTGACATGTCCCAAAAATGGCTGAAAAGGACACGTTATGTTAGAATGACATATTATAGCTTGTAAAGAAACTTCATAGTACACAGACGTTCTGCACGTTGAAAAACGTCTTTGAAGAGCATGTCGAATCACACCATAATATAGCACGTTGAAAAATATCTGAAAAAATCAATTTTTTTAACGTCAAAAATGTGTGTGTGTGTGTCAGTGGAGTGCAGTGACCGTGTGTTCAGGGAACGCTCCGGAGTTTTTAGCAGCGTCGATTTCCCGTCTTCATACCCGAAGAGTTCAGAGTGTGTTTACCGCATCGAGGTGGAACCGGGCTTCAAACTTCGCCTCCAGTTTGACCCGCGCTTCGATGTGGAGGACCACCCAGACGTTAGCTGCCCCTACGACCACATCCAGGTGAGGATACACACACACACACACACACACACACACACACACACACACAGCTGGTCAGTGTGAGTCAGTGATCAACTGTGTGTGTGTGTGTGTGTGTGTGTGTCAGATCACAGCGGGCAGCAGTCAGTTTGGTCCGTTCTGTGGAGAACGTTCTCCAGGTGAGATTCAGACGGACAGCAACGTGGTCACCGTCTTCTTCCACAGCGACAACTCTGGAGACAACCTGGGCTGGAGGATCACATACACATCTACAGGCACGTACACACCTTATACTACACACACACACACACACAGCAAAGGGCCGAGGCCGGATTCAAACCCACGGCCGCTGCAACGAGGACACACCTCTGTACACCGTGCCGCTCTATCCACTGAGCCCCCAGGCGCCCCGTGACTTTGTCTTTGAAGGCTTTTATTTTGACATGACAGGAAGTCAGTGTGCAGCCCCTGAAGTCCCGCCCAATGGCGTGCTGACCCCCGTCCAATCAGAATACTCCTTCAGAGATCACATCCTGTTCACCTGCTCACCTGGATACACCCTGATCAAG
>NW_028274712.1:0-69159 GCF_026936395.1 Plectropomus leopardus
GTATAATAACAATCACGTAAAAATGATGTCATGAAAGATAACTCAAACTCCTTCAAATTGAAAAAACCTCCTCAACTCCTTCGACGCCAATAGATGAAGCAAGATTAAGGGTGAACTTTAATTTCATTTCTTCTTCAACTACGTTTTAAAAGAGACAAACAAATTTACCTTGTACCTTGTATTGTCACCAATATGTAAGAACAATGCCAATGATTGTCACGGTTGTGCTTTTCTTCATAGTTTACAGAGGACATCATTAACGTGTTGATGACGCACATCACGCAGCGCAGACAAACCACAGGAGGAGAATGCCAGACAGCATCTTGCCCGTGTCTGGAACTGGTTAATATTCGTGGCCGATGGCAGAGTTCCTGCTGTGGCCCTGCCTTTATCACCGTACATTCAGAGTTCCGGAACTTTCATCTGAAATGAAGCAGTTGAAAGTTCCGGAACTCGGAATGTATGGTGATGTCATCTAACTTTGTTGTGAGTGTGATGTCACGGAGAAAACATTCCGCCACAGTCTCAGAGGTTCTAGCTGACCTAAATATCACAAGATATCGCACACTTCTCACGAAGCCTCGTAACAAATGTTCGATTGTTATTTAAAGTGGATTTTTGATGACATCATGTCATAGCTTAAACTCACTGAACTCATTTGAGGCCGAAAAACTTGACTTCTACGAAAGGCGTGTGTTTTCAATTCCAGTTTAAGTGTGTTTATGTAAATAGGTGGAGGCCAATTAGTGGGCATCCAGCTGAATAAATGTTTGTCATCACAAATTCATTGACTTCATCAGCTAACCTGCCATCATTTTCAATCACTGTGGACTACACCAAACACCTTTGGCTGTAAAGAGATCATGTGAGAAGTGATGCGAAAGCACAGATGTAGGAGCCAGGAAATGAGTGAAAATGAGACGTGTAAACTAAACTAAGTGCTTATTGTATTCGTGGTTAAATTATTGTACGTTACGGAAATTTTGTAATAATTGATTGTGCATCGCACAGAGGACAAAATTATCATACAAATACAATAATTATCGTACATCTGACAACGCTGAGAAGGTGAAGATTTTCTGGTGGTCTCAGTCCTGTTCCCCTCTGTGTTCTGCCACTTCCTACCTCTTCAGTACATATTGTTTTTAAAAACATGTTTAAATTCATTAAATGTTCCACATGTTTTCAGTTTAACCCCTTCTATGATTCCATTGTGTAATATAAATCAAAATATCACCTCTAATGAATCATGAATCAATTGTGTATACGCCCAAACAGATTAATATGAATAAACAAACAGCTGTTTGATTAACACTTCCTGGAGTTCACACACGAAAAAACATGATTTCAATTTTAGATGCATTCATGAAAACTGTTCATTTGAAAGAAATCAAACTACTAAACACATCTGAGCAATAGTGTTATTATGACTTGTTAATTTGAGTTGGGAAAACCACATTTATTTTTGGCTTGTATTTAAGTGTGTACTTATTCCTACTGTTTTGGAACATGTGATATTGAAGTTTTAGTAGTTTGAGTATTTTTTTATTGAGACTGGAATATAGGTTTTGTATGGGCCTCTTTTTTTTTTTTTTAATCTTCATTGCAGTCAGCCGTGAGGCTCATTTGCTTTGTCTGAGTTTGTTTTTGTTTGTTTGTTTATTTTGCTTGCTTTGGTTTATATGTTTGAAATACAGATTAATTACTATAATTTACAAACCAACAGATAAGTTACTTATTATCATTAAAACCAGAAATCACAATCCAAAAAACTGGAGACCAACTTTGATTGTTTCTGTTTCAGCTTTATTATAGACAATTGATTACTGGTTGATATAGATATAGAGTATAATAACAATCACGTAAAAATGATGTCATGAAAGATAACTCAAACTCCTTCAAATTGAAAAAAAAAAACCTCCTCAACTCCTTCAACGCCAATAGATGAAGCAAGATTAAGGGTGAACTTTAATTTCATTTCTTCTTCAACTACGTTTTTAAAAGAGACAAACAAATTTACCTTGTACCTTGTATTGTCACCAATATGTAAGAACAATGCCAATGATTGTCACAGTTGTGCTTTTCTTCATAGTTTACAGAGGACATCATTAACGTGTTGATGGCGCACATCCGCATGCGCAGACAAACCACAGGAGGAGAATGCCAGACAGCATCTTGCCCGTGTCTGGAACTGGTTAATATTCGTGGCCGATGGCAGAGTTCCTGCTGTGGCCCTGCCTTTATCACCGTACATTCCGAGTTCCGGAACTTTCATCTGAAATGAAGCAGTTGAAAGTTCCGGAACTCGAATGTATGGTGATGTCATCTAACTTTGTTGTGAGTGTGATGTCACGGAGAAAACATTCGGCCACAGTCTCAGAGGTTCTAGCTGACCTAAATATCACAAGATATCGCACACTTCTCACGAAGCCTCGTAACAAATGTTCGATTGTTATTTAAAGTGGATTTTGATGACATCATGTCATAGCTTAAACTCACTGAACTCATTTGAGGCCGAAAAACTTGACTTCTGAAAGGCGTGTGTTTTCAATTCCAGTTTAAGTGTGTTTATGTAAATAGGTGGAGGCCAATTAGTGGGCATCCAGCTGAATGAATGTTTGTCATCACAAATTCATTGACTTCATCAGCTAACCTGCCATCATTTTCAATCACTGTGGACTACACCAAACACCTTTGGCTGTAAAGAGATCATGTGAAGTGATGCAAAAGCACAGATGTAGGAGCCAGGAAATGAGTGAAAATGAGGCGTGTAAACTAAACTAAGTGCTTATTGTATTTGTGGTTAAATTTTTTATGCGTTCACGGAAATTTTGTAATAATTGATTGTGCATCGCTGAGGACAAAATTATCATACAAATACAATAATTATCGTACATCTGACAACGCTGAGAAGGTGAAGATTTTCTGGTGGTCTCAGTCCTGTTCCCCTCTGTGTTCTGCCACTTCCTACCTCTTCAGTACATATTGTTTTTAAAAACATGTTTAAATTCATTAAATGTTCCACATGTTTTCAGTTTAACCCCTTCTATGATTCCATTGTGTAAAATAAATCAAAATATCACCTCTAATGAATCATGAATCAATTGTGTATACGCCCAAACAGATTAATATGAATAAACAAACAGCTGTTTGATTAACACTTCCTGGAGTTCACACACGAAAAACATGATTTCAATTTTAGATGCATTCATGAAAACTGTTCATTTGAAAGAAATCAAACTACTAAACACATCTGAGCAATAGTGTTATTATGACTTGTTAATTTGAGTTGGGAAAACCACATTTATTTTTGGCTTGCATTTAAGTGTGTACTTATTCCTACTGTTTTTGGAACATGTGATATTGAAGTTTTAGTAGTTTGAGTATTTGTTTATTGAGACTGGAATATAGGTTTTGTATGGGCCTCTTTTTTTTTTTTTTATCTTCATTGCAGTCAGCCGTAAGGCTCATTTGCTTTTGTCTGAGTTTGTTTTTTGTTTGTTTATTTTGCTTGGTTTGGTTTATATGTTTGAAATGCAGATTAATTACTATAATTTACAAACCAACAGATAAGTTACTTATTATCATTAAAACCAGAAATCACAATCCAAAAAACTGGAGACCAACTTTGATTGTTTCTGTTTCAGCTTTATTATAGACAATTGATTACTGGTTGATATAGATATAGAGTATAATAACAATCACGTAAAAATGATGTCATGAAAGATAACTCAAACTCCTTCAAATTGAAAAAAAAAAACCTCCTCAACTCCTTCGACGCCAATAGATGAAGCAAGATTAAGGGTGAACTTTAATTTCATTTCTTCTTAAACTACGTTTTTAAAAGAGACAAACAAATTTACCTTGTACCTTGTATTGTCACCAATATGTAAGAACAATGCCAATGATTGTCACAGTTGTGCTTTTCTTCATAGTTTACAGAGGACATCATTAACGTGTTGATGACGCACATCCCGGCGCAGACAAACCACAGGAGGAGAATGCCAGACAGCATCTTGCCCGTGTCTGGAACTGGTTAATATTCGTGGCCGATGGCAGAGTTCCTGCTGTGGCCCTGCCTTTATCACCGTACATTCAGAGTTCCGGAACTTTCATCTGAAATGAAGCAGTTGAAAGTTCCGGAACTCGAAATATATGGTGATGTCATCTAACTTTGTTGTGAGTGTGATGTCACGGAGAAAACATTCGCCACAGTCTCAGAGGTTCTAGCTGACCTAAATATCACAAGATATCGCACACTTCTCCACGAAGCCTCGTAACAAATGTTCGATTGTTATTTAAAGTGGATTTTTGATGACATCATGTCATAGCTTAAACTCACTGAACTCATTTGAGGCCGAAAAACTTGACTTCTGAAAGGCGTGTGTTTTCAATTCCAGTTTAAGTGTGTTTATGTAAATAGGTGGAGGCCAATTAGTGGGCATCCAGCTGAATGAATGTTTGTCATCACAAATTCATTGACTTCATCAGCTAACCTGCCATCATTTTCAATCACTGTGGACTACACCAAACACCTTTGGCTGTAAAGAGATCATGTGAGAAGTGATGCAAAAGCACAGATGTAGGAGCCAGGAAATGAGTGAAAATGAGACGTGTAAACTAAACTAAGTGCTTATTGTATTTGTGGTTAAATTTTTGTACGTTACGGAAATTTTGTAATAATTGATTGTGCATCGCACAGAGGACAAAATTATCATACAAATACAATAATTATCGTACATCTGACAACGCTGAGAAGGTGAAGATTTTCTGGTGGTCTCAGTCCTGTTCCCCTCTGTGTTCTGCCACTTCCTACCTCTTCAGTACATATTGTTTTTAAAAACATGTTTAAATTCATTAAATGTTCCACATGTTTTCAGTTTAACCCCTTCTATGATTCCATTGTGTAAAATAAATCAAAATATCACCTCTAATGAATCATGAATCAATTGTGTATACGCCCAAACAGATTAATATGAATAAACAAACAGCTGTTTGATTAACACTTCCTGGAGTTCACACACGAAAAACATGATTTCAATTTTAGATGCATTCATGAAAACTGTTCATTTGAAAGAAATCAAACTACTAAACACATCTGAGCAATAGTGTTATTATGACTTGTTAATTTGAGTTGGGAAAACCACATTTATTTTTTGGCTTGTATTTAAGTGTGTACTTATTCCTACTGTTTTTGGAACATGTGATATTGAAGTTTTAGTAGTTTGAGTATTTGTTTATTGAGACTGGAATATAGGTTTTGTATGGGCCTCTTTTTTTTTTATCTTCATTGCAGTCAGCCGTAAGGCTCATTTGATTTTGTCTGAGTTTGTTTTTTGTTTGTTTGTTTATTTTGCTTGGTTTGGTTTATATGTTTGAAATGCAGATTAATTACTATAATTTACAAACCAACAGATAAGTTACTTATTATCATTAAAACCAGAAATCACAATCCAAAAAACTGGAGACCAACTTTGATTGTTTCTGTTTCAGCTTTATTATAGACAATTGATTACTGGTTGATATAGATATAGAGTATAATAACAATCACGTAAAAATGATGTCATGAAAGATAACTCAAACTCCTTCAAATTGAAAAAAAACCTCCTCAACTCCTTCGACGCCAATAGATGAAGCAAGATTAAGGGTGAACTTTAATTTCATTTCTTCTTCAACTACGTTTTTAAAAGAGACAAACAAATTTACCTTGTACCTTGTATTGTCACCAATATGTAAGAACAATGCCAATGATTGTCACAGTTGTGCTTTTCTTCATAATTTACAGAGGACATCATTAACGTGTTGATGGCGCACATCCTGGCGCAGACAAACCACAGGAGGAGAATGCCAGACAGCATCTTGCCCGTGTCTGGAACTGGTTAATATTCGTGGCCGATGGCAGAGTTCCTGCTGTGGCCCTGCCTTTATCACCGTACATTCCGAGTTCCGGAACTTTCATCTGAAATGAAGCAGTTGAAAGTTCGGAACTTCGAATATATGGTGATATCATCTAACTTTGTTGTGAGTGTGATGTCACGGAGAAAACATTCGGCCACAGTCTCAGAGGTTCTAGCTGACCTAAATATCACAAGATATCGCACACTTCTCCACGAAGCCTCGTAACAAATGTTCGATTGTTATTTAAAGTGGATTTTGATGACATCATGTCATAGCTTAAACTCACTGAACTCATTTGAGGCCGAAAAACTTGACTACGAAAGGCGTGTGTTTTCAATTCCAGTTTAAGTGTGTTTATGTAAATAGGTGGAGGCCAATTAGTGGGCATCCAGCTGAATGAATGTTTGTCATCACAAATTCATTGACTTCATCAGCTAACCTGCCATCATTTTCAATCACTGTGGACTACACCAAACACCTTTGGCTGTAAAGAGATCATGTGAGAAGTGATGCAAAAGCACAGATGTAGGAGCCAGGAAATGAGTGAAAATGAGGCGTGTAAACTAAACTAAGTGCTTATTGTATTTGTGGTTAAATTTTTATGCGTTCACGGAAATTTTGTAATAATTGATTGTGCATCGCTGAGGACAAAATTATCATACAAATACAATAATTATCGTACATCTGACAACGCTGAGAAGGTGAAAGATTTTCTGGTGGTCTCAGTCCTGTTCCCCTCTGTGTTCTGCCACTTCCTACCTAATCCGTAAATATTGTTTTTAAAAACATGTTTAAATCCATTAAATGTTCCACATGTTTTCAGTTTAACCCTTCTATGATTCCATTGTGTAAAATAAATCAAAATATCACCTCTAATGAATCATGAATCAATTGTGTATACGCCCAAACAGATTAATATGAAGAAACAAACAGCTGTTTGATTAACACTTCCTTGAGTTCACACACGAAAAACATGATTTCAATTTTAGATGCATTCATGAAAACTGTTCATTTGAAAGAAATCAAACTACTAAACACATCTGAGCAATAGTGTTATTATGACTTGTTAATTTGAGTTGGGAAAACCACATTTATTTTTGGCTTGCATTTAAGTGTGTACTTATTCCTACTGTTTTTGGAACATGTGATATTGAAGTTTTAGTAGTTTGAGTATTTGTTTATTGAGACTGGAATATAGGTTTTGTATGGGCCTCTTTTTTTTTTTTTTTTATTTTCATTGCAGTCAGCCGTAAGGCTCATTTGCTTTGTCTGAGTTTGTTTTTGTTTGTTTGTTTATTTTGCTTGGTTTGGTTTATATGTTTGAAATACAGATTAATTACTATAATTTACAAACCAACAGATAAGTTACTTATTATCATTAAAACCAGAAATCACAATCCAAAAACTGGAGACCAACTTTGATTGTTTCTGTTTCAGCTTTATTATAGACAATTGATTACTGGTTGATATAGATATAGAGTATAATAACAATCACGTAAAAATGATGTCATGAAAGATAACTCAAACTCCTTCAAATTGAAAAAAACCTCCTCAACTCCTTCGACGCCAATAGATGAAGCAAGATTAAGGGTGAACTTTAATTTCATTTCTTCTTCAACTACGTTTTTAAAAGAGACAAACAAATTTACCTTGTACCTTGTATTGTCACCAATATGTAAGAACAATGCCAATGATTGTCACAGTTGTGCTTTTCTTCATAGTTTACAGAGGACATCATTAACGTGTTGATGACGCACATCACGGCGCAGACAAACCACAGGAGGAGAATGCCAGACAGCATCTTGCCCGTGTCTGGAACTGGTTAATATTCGTGGCCGATGGCAGAGTTCCTGCTGTGGCCCTGCCTTTATCACCGTACATTCCGAGTTCCGGAACTTTCATCTGAAATGAAGCAGTTGAAAGTTCCGGAACTCGGAATGTATGGTGATGTCATCTAACTTTGTTGTGAGTGTGATGTCACGGAGAAAACATTCGGCCACAGTCTCAGAGGTTCTAGCTGACCTAAATATCACAAGATATCGCACACTTCTCCACGAAGCCTCGTAACAAATGTTCGATTGTTATTTAAAGTGGATTTTTGATGACATCATGTCATAGCTTAAACTCACTGAACTCATTTGAGGCCGAAAACTTGACTTCTGAAAGGCGTGTGTTTTCAATTCCAGTTTAAGTGTGTTTATGTAAATAGGTGGAGGCCAATTAGTGGGCATCCAGCTGAATAAATGTTTGTCATCACAAATTCATTGACTTCATCAGCTAACCTGCCATCATTTTCAATCACTGTGGACTACACCAAACACCTTTGGCTGTAAAGAGATCATGTGAGAAGTGATGCAAAAGCACAGATGTAGGAGCCAGGAAATGAGCGAAAATGAGACGTGTAAACTAAACTAAGTGCTTATTGTATTTGTGGTTAAATTATTGTACGTTACGGAAATTTTGTAATAATTGATTGTGCATCGCACAGAGGACAAAATTATCATACAAATACAATAATTATCGTACATCTGACAACGCTGAGAAGGTGAAGATTTTCTGGTGGTCTCAGTCCTGTTCCCCTCTGTGTTCTGCCACTTCCTACCTCTTCAGTACATATTGTTTTTAAAAACATGTTTAAATTCATTAAATGTTCCACATGTTTTCAGTTTAACCCCTTCTATGATTCCATTGTGTAAAATAAATCAAAATATCACCTCTAATGAATCATGAATCAATTGTGTATACGCCCAAACAGATTAATATGAATAAACAAACAGCTGTTTGATTAACACTTCCTGGAGTTCACACACGAAAAAACATGATTTCAATTTTAGATGCATTCATGAAAACTGTTCATTTGAAAGAAATCAAACTACTAAACACATCTGAGCAATAGTGTTATTATGACTTGTTAATTTGAGTTGGGAAAACCACATTTATTTTTGGCTTGTATTTAAGTGTGTACTTATTCCTACTGTTTTTGGAACATGTGATATTGAAGTTTTAGTAGTTTGAGTATTTGTTTATTGAGACTGGAATATAGGTTTTGTATGGGCCTCTTTTTTTTTTTATCTTCATTGCAGTCAGCCGTAAGGCTCATTTGCTTTTGTCTGAGTTTGTTTTTTGTTTGTTTGTTTATTTTGCTTGCTTTGGTTTATATGTTTGAAATACAGATTAATTACTATAATTTACAAACCAACAGATAAGTTACTTATTATCATTAAAACCAGAAATCACAATCCAAAAAACTGGAGACCAACTTTGATTGTTTCTGTTTCAGCTTTATTATAGACAATTGATTACTGGTTGATATAGATATAGAGTATAATAACAATCACGTAAAAATGATGTCATGAAAGATAACTCAAACTCCTTCAAATTGAAAAAAAAACCTCCTCAACTCCTTCGACGCCAATAGATGAAGCAAGATTAAGGGTGAACTTTAATTTAATTTCTTCTTCAACTACGTTTTTAAAAGAGACAAACAAATTTACCTTGTACCTTGTATTGTCACCAATATGTAAGAACAATGGCAATGATTGTCACAGTTGTGCTTTTCTTCATAGTTTACAGAGGACATCATTAACGTGTTGATGGCGCACATCACGGCGCAGACAAACCACAGGAGGAGAATGCCAGACAGCATCTTGCCCGTGTCTGGAACTGGTTAATATTCGTGGCCGATGGCAGAGTTCCTGCTGTGGCCCTGCCTTTATCACCGTACATTCCGAGTTCCGGAACTTTCATCTGAAATGAAGCAGTTGAAAGTTCCGGAACTCGGAATGTATGGTGATGTCATCTGGCTTTGTTGTGAGTGTGATGTCACGGAGAAAACATTCGCCACAGTCTCAGAGGTTCTAGCTGACCTAAATATCACAAGATATCGCACACTTCTCACGAAGCCTCGTAACAAATGTTCGATTGTTATTTAAAGTGGATTTTTGATGACATCATGTCATAGCTTAAACTCACTGAACTCATTTGAGGCCGAAAAACTTGACTTCTGAAAGGCGTGTGTTTTCAATTCCAGTTTAAGTGTGTTTATGTAAATAGGTGGAGGCCAATTAGTGGGCATCCAGCTGAATGAATGTTTGTCATCACAAATTCATTGACTTCATCAGCTAACCTGCCATCATTTTCAATCACTGTGGACTACACCAAACACCTTTGGCTGTAAAGAGATCATGTGAGAAGTGATGCAAAAGCACAGATGTAGGAGCCAGGAAATGAGTGAAAATGAGGCGTGTAAACTAAACTAAGTGCTTATTGTATTTGTGGTTAAATTTTATGCGTTCACGGAAATTTTGTAATAATTGATTGTGCATCGCACAGAGGACAAAATTATCATACAAATACAATAATTATCGTACATCTGACAACGCTGAGAAGGTGAAGATTTTCTGGTGGTCTCAGTCCTGTTCCCCTCTGTGTTCTGCCACTTCCTACCTCTTCAGTACATATTGTTTTTAAAAACATGTTTAAATTCATTAAATGTTCCACATGTTTTCAGTTTAACCCCTTCTATGATTCCATTGTGTAAAATAAATCAAAATATCACCTCTAATGAATCATGAATCAATTGTGTATACGCCCAAACAGATTAATATGAATAAACAAACAGCTGTTTGATTAACACTTCCTGGAGTTCACACACGAAAAACATGATTTCAATTTTAGATGCATTCATGAAAACTGTTCATTTGAAAGAAATCAAACTACTAAACACATCTGAGCAATAGTGTTATTATGACTTGTTAATTTGAGTTGGGAAAACCACATTTATTTTTGGCTTGTATTTAAGTGTGTACTTATTCCTACTGTTTTTGGAACATGTGATATTGAAGTTTTAGTAGTTTGAGTATTTGTTTATTGAGACTGGAATATAGGTTTTGTATGGGCCTCTTTTTTTTTTTATCTTCATTGCAGTCAGCCGTAAGGCTCATTTGCTTTGTCTGAGTTTGTTTTTGTTTGTTTGTTTATTTTGCTTGGTTTGGTTTATATGTTTGAAATACAGATTAATTACTATAATTTACAAACCAACAGATAAGTTACTTATTATCATTAAAACCAGAAATCACAATCCAAAAACTGGAGATCAACTTTGATTGTTTCTGTTTCAGCTTTATTATATACTATTGATTACTGGTTAATATAGATATAGAGTATAATAACAATCACGTAAAATGATGTCATGAAAGATAACTCAAACTCCTTCAAATTGAAAAAAAAAACCTCCTCAACTCCTTCGACGCCAATAGATGAAGCAAGATTAAGGGTGAACTTTAATTTAATTTCTTCTTCAACTACGTTTTAAAAGAGACAAACAAATTTACCTTGTACCTTGTATTGTCACCAATATGTAAGAACAATGCCAATGATTGTCACAGTTGTGCTTTTCTTCATAGTTTACAGAGGACATCATTAACATGTTGATGGCGCACATCCGGGCGCAGACAAACCACAGGAGGAGAATGCCAGACAGCATCTTGCCCGTGTCTGGAACTGGTTAATATTCGTGGCCGATGGCAGAGTTCCTGCTGTGGCCCTGCCTTTATCACCGTACATTCAGAGTTCCGAACTTTCATCTGAAATGAAGCAGTTGAAAGTTCCGGAACTCAGAATGTATGGTGATATCATCTAACTTTGTTGTGAGTGTGATGTCACGGAGAAAACATTCGCCACAGTCTCAGAGGTTCTAGCTGACCTAAATATCACAAGATATCGCACACTTCTCCACGAAGCCTCGTAACAAATGTTCGATTGTTATTTAAAGTGGATTTTGATGACATCATGTCATAGCTTAAACTCACTGAACTCATTTGAGGCGAAAAACTTGACTTCTGAAAGGCGTGTGTTTTCAATTCCAGTTTAAGTGTGTTTATGTAAATAGGTGGAGGCCAATTAGTGGGCATCCAGCTGAATGAATGTTTGTCATCACAAATTCATTGACTTCATCAGCTAACCTGCCATCATTTTCAATCACTGTGGACTACACCAAACACCTTTGGCTGTAAAGAGATCATGTGAGAAGTGATGCAAAAGCACAGATGTAGGAGCCAGGAAATGAGTGAAAATGAGACGTGTAAACTAAACTAAGTGCTTATTGTATCTGTGGTTAAATTTTTATGCGTTCACGGAAATTTTGTAATAATTGATTGTGCATCGCACAGAGGACAAAATTATCATACAAATACAATAATTATCGTACATCTGACAACGCTGAGAAGGTGAAGATTTTCTGGTGGTCTCAGTCCTGTTCCCCTCTGTGTTCTGCCACTTCCTACCTCTTCAGTACATATTGTTTTTAAAAACATGTTTAAATTCATTAAATGTTCCACATGTTTTCAGTTTAACCCCTTCTATGATTCCATTGTGTAAAATAAATCAAAATATCACCTCTAATGAATCATGAATCAATTGTGTATACGCCCAAACAGATTAATATGAATAAACAAACAGCTGTTTGATTAACACTTCCTGGAGTTCACACACGAAAAACATGATTTCAATTTTAGATGCATTCATGAAAACTGTTCATTTGAAAGAAATCAAACTACTAAACACATCTGAGCAATAGTGTTATTATGACTTGTTAATTTGAGTTGGGAAAACCACATTTATTTTTGGCTTGCATTTAAGTGTGTACTTATTCCTACTGTTTTTGGAACATGTGATATTGAAGTTTTAGTAGTTTGAGTATTTGTTTATTGAGACTGGAATATAGGTTTTGTATGGGCCTCTTTTTTGTTTTGTTTTATCTTCATTGCAGTCAGCCGTAAGGCTCATTTGCTTTGTCTGAGTTTGTTTTTTGTTTGTTTGTTTATTTTGCTTGGTTTGGTTTATATGTTTGAAATACAGATTAATTACTATAATTTACAAACCAACAGATAAGTTACTTATTATCATTAAAACCAGAAATCACAATCCAATAAACTTGAGACCAACTTTGATTGTTTCTGTTTCAGCTTTATTATAGACAATTGATTACTGGTTGATATAGATATAGAGTATAATAACAATCACGTAAAAATGATGTCATGAAAGATAACTCAAACTCCTTCAAATTGAAAAAAAAACCTCCTCAACTCCTTCGACGCCAATAGATGAAGCAAGATTAAGGGTGAACTTTAATTTCATTTCTTCTTCAACTACGTTTTAAAAGAGACAAACAAATTTACCTTGTACCTTGTATTGTCACCAATATGTAAGAACAATGCCAATGATTGTCACAGTTGTGCTTTTCTTCATAGTTTACAGAGGACATCATTAACGTGTTGATGTCGCACATCACGGCGCAGACAAACCACAGGAGGAGAATGCCAGACAGCATCTTGCCCGTGTCTGGAACTGGTTAATATTCGTGGCCGATGGCAGAGTTCCTGCTGTGGCCCTGCCTTTATCACCGTACATTCGAGTTCCGGAACTTTCATCTGAAATGAAGCAGTTGAAAGTTCGGAACTCGAAATATATGGTGATGTCATCTAACTTTGTTGTGAGTGTGATGTCACGGAGAAAACATTCGCCACAGTCTCAGAGGTTCTAGCTGACCTAAATATCACAAGATATCGCACACTTCTCCACGAAGCCTCGTAACAAATGTTCGATTGTTATTTAAAGTGGATTTTGATGACATCATGTCATAGCTTAAACTCACTGAACTCATTTGAGGCGAAAAACTTGACTTCGAAAGGCGTGTGTTTTCAATTCCAGTTTAAGTGTGTTTATGTAAATAGGTGGAGGCCAATTAGTGGGCATCCAGCTGAATGAATGTTTGTCATCACAAATTCATTGACTTCATCAGCTAACCTGCCATCATTTTCAATCACTGTGGACTACACCAAACACCTTTGGCTGTAAAGAGATCATGTGAGAAGTGATGCAAAAGCACAGATGTAGGAGCCAGGAAATGAGTGAAAATGAGACGTGTAAACTAAACTAAGTGCTTATTGTATTTGTGGTTAAATTTTTTATGCGTTCACGGAAATTTTGTAATAATTGATTGTGCATCGCACAGAGGACAAAATTATCATACAAATACAATAATTATCGTACATCTGACAACGCTGAGAAGGTGAAGATTTTCTGGTGGTCTCAGTCCTGTTCCCCTCTGTGTTCTGCCACTTCCTACCTCTTCAGTACATATTGTTTTTAAAAACATGTTTAAATTCATTAAATGTTCCACATGTTTTCAGTTTAACCCTTCTATGATTCCATTGTGTAAAATAAATCAAAATATCACCTCTAATGAATCATGAATCAATTGTGTATACGCCCAAACAGATTAATATGAATAAACAAACAGCTGTTTGATTAACACTTCCTGGAGTTCACACACGAAAAACATGATTTCAATTTTAGATGCATTCATGAAAACTGTTCATTTGAAAGAAATCAAACTACTAAACACATCTGAGCAATAGTGTTATTATGACTTGTTAATTTGAGTTGGGAAAACCACATTTATTTTTGGCTTGCATTTAAGTGTGTACTTATTCCTACTGTTTTTGGAACATGTGATATTGAAGTTTTAGTAGTTTGAGTATTTGTTTATTGAGACTGGAATATAGGTTTTGTATGGGCCTCTTTTTTTTTTTTTTTATCTTCATTGCAGTCATCCGTAAGGCTCTTTTGCTTTGTCTGAGTTTGTTTTTGTTTGTTTGTTTATTTTGCTTGGTTTGGTTTATATGTTTGAAATACAGATTAATTACTATAATTTACAAACCAACAGATAAGTTACTTATTATCATTAAAACCAGAAATCACAATCCAAATCTGGAGACCAACTTTGATTGTTTCTGTTTCAGCTTTATTATAGACAATTGATTACTGGTTGATATAGATATAGAGTATAATAACAATCACGTAAAAATGATGTCATGAAAGATAACTCAAACTCCTTCAAATTGAAAAAAAAAAACCTCCTCAACTCCTTCGACGCCAATAGATGAAGCAAGATTAAGGGTGAACTTTAATTTCATTTCTTCTTCAACTACGTTTTAAAAGAGACAAACAAATTTACCTTGTACCTTGTATTGTCACCAATATGTAAGAACAATGCCAATGATTGTCACAGTTGTGCTTTTCTTCATAGTTTACAGAGGACATCATTAACGTGTTGATGACGAACATCATGGCGCAGACAAACCACAGGAGGAGAATGCCAGACAGCATCTTGCCCGTGTCTGGAACTGGTTAATATTCGTGGCCGATGGCAGAGTTCCTGCTGTGGCCCTGCCTTTATCACCGTACATTCAGAGTTCCGGAACTTTCATCTGAAATGAAGCAGTTGAAAGTTCCGGAACTCGAAATATATGGTGATGTCATCTAACTTTGTTGTGAGTGTGATGTCACGGAGAAAACATTCGGCCACAGTCTCAGAGGTTCTAGCTGACCTAAATATCACAAGATATCGCACACTTCTCCACGAAGCCTCGTAACAAATGTTCGATTGTTATTTAAAGTGGATTTTTGATGACATCATGTCATAGCTTAAACTCACTGAACTCATTTGAGGCCGAAAAACTTGACTTCTGAAAGGCGTGTGTTTTCAATTCCAGTTTAAGTGTGTTTATGTAAATAGGTGGAGGCCAATTAGTGGGCATCCAGCTGAATGAATGTTGTCATCACAAATTCATTGACTTCATCAGCTAACCTGCCATCATTTTCAATCACTGTGGACTACACCAAACACCTTTGGCTGTAAAGAGATCATGTGAGAAGTGATGCAAAAGCACAGATGTAGGAGCCAGGAAATGAGTGAAAATGAGGCGATGTAAACTAAACTAAGTGCTTATTGTATTTGTGGTTAAATTTTTGTACGTTACGGAAATTTTGTAATAATTGATTGTGCATCGCACAGAGGACAAAATTATCATACAAATACAATAATTATCGTACATCTGACAACGCTGAGAAGGTGAAGATTTTCTGGTGGTCTCAGTCCTGTTCCCCTCTGTGTTCTGCCACTTCCTACCTCTTCAGTACATATTGTTTTTAAAAACATGTTTAAATTCATTAAATGTTCCACATGTTTTCAGTTTAACCCCTTCTATGATTCCATTGTGTAAAATAAATCAAAATATCACCTCTAATGAATCATGAATCAATTGTGTATACGCCCAAACAGATTAATATGAATAAACAAACAGCTGTTTGATTAAAACTTCCTGGAGTTCACACACGAAAAACATGATTTCAATTTTAGATGCATTCATGAAAACTGTTCATTTGAAAGAAATCAAACTACTAAACACATCTGAGCAATAGTGTTATTATGACTTGTTAATTTGAGTTGGGAAAACCACATTTATTTTTGGCTTGTATTTAAGTGTGTACTTATTCCTACTGTTTTTGGAACATGTGATATTGAAGTTTTAGTAGTTTGAGTATTTGTTTATTGAGACTGGAATATAGGTTTTGTATGGGCCTCTTTTTTTTTTTTTTTTATCTTTATTGCAGTCAGCCGTGAGGCTCATTTGCTTTGTCTGAGTTTGTTTTTGTTTGTTTGTTTATTTTGCTTGGTTTGGTTTATATGTTTGAAATACAGATTAATTACTATAATTTACAAACCAACAGATAAGTTACTTATTATCATTAAAACCAGAAATCACAATCCAAAAACTGGAGACCAACTTTGATTGTTTCTGTTTCAGCTTTATTATAGACAATTGATTACTGGTTGATATAGATATAGAGTATAATAACAATCACGTAAAAATGATGTCATGAAAGATAACTCAAACTCCTTCAAATTGAAAAAAAACCTCCTCAACTCCTTCGGCGCCAATAGATGAAGCAAGATTAAGGGTGAACTTTAATTTCATTTCTTCTTCAACTACGTTTTAAAAGAGACAAACAAATTTACCTTGTACCTTGTATTGTCACCAATATGTAAGAACAATGCCAATGATTGTCACAGTTGTGCTTTTCTTCATAGTTTACAGAGGACATCATTAACGTGTTGATGGCGCACATCCACGGCGCAGACAAACCACAGGAGGAGAATGCCAGACAGCATCTTGCCCGTGTCTGGAACTGGTTAATATTCGTGGCCGATGGCAGAGTTCCTGCTGTGGCCCTGCCTTTATCACCGTACATTCGAGTTCCGGAACTTTCATCTGAAATGAAGCAGTTGAAAGTTCCGGAACTCGAATATATGGTGATGTCATCTAACTTTGTTGTGAGTGTGATGTCACGGAGAAAACATTCGGCCACAGTCTCAGAGGTTCTAGCTGACCTAAATATCACAAGATATCGCACACTTCTCCACGAAGCCTCGTAACAAATGTTCGATTGTTATTTAAAGTGGATTTTTGATGACATCATGTCATAGCTTAAACTCACTGAACTCATTTGAGGCGAAAAACTTGACTACGAAAGGCGTGTGTTTTCAATTCCAGTTTAAGTGTGTTTATGTAAATAGGTGGAGGCCAATTAGTGGGCATCCAGCTGAATAAATGTTTGTCATCACAAATTCATTGACTTCATCAGCTAACCTGCCATCATTTTCAATCACTGTGGACTACACCAAACACCTTTGGCTGTAAAGAGATCATGTGAGAAGTGATGCAAAAGCACAGATGTAGGAGCCAGGAAATGAGTGAAAATGAGGCGTGTAAACTAAACTAAGTGCTTATTGTATTTGTGGTTAAATTGTTATGCGTTACGGAAATTTTGTAATAATTGATTGTGCATCGCACAGAGGACAAAATTATCATACAAATACAATAATTATCGTACATCTGACAACGCTGAGAAGGTGAAAGATTTTCTGGTGGTCTCAGTCCTGTTCCCCTCTGTGTTCTGCCACTTCCTACCTCTTCAGTACATATTGTTTTTAAAAACATGTTTAAATTCATTAAATGTTCCACATGTTTTCAGTTTAACCCCTTCTATGATTCCATTGTGTAAAATAAATCAAAATATCACCTCTAATGAATCATGAATCAATTGTATACGCCCAAACAGATTAATATGAATAAACAAACAGCTGTTTGATTAACACTTCCTGGAGTTCACACACGAAAAAAAAAAACATGATTTCAATTTTAGATGCATTCATGAAAACTGTTCATTTGAAAGAAATCAAACTACTAAACACATCTGAGCAATAGTGTTATTATGACTTGTTAATTTGAGTTGGGAAAACCACATTTATTTTTGGCTTGTATTTAAGTGTGTACTTATTCCTACTGTTTTTGGAACATGTGATATTGAAGTTTTAGTAGTTTGAGTATTTGTTTATTGAGACTGGAATATAGGTTTTGTATGGGCCTCTTTTTTTTTTTTTTTAATTTTCTTTGCAGTCAGCCTTTTGTCTCTTTTGCTTTTGTCTGAGTTTGTTTTTGTTTGTTTGTTTATTTTGCTTGGTTTGGTTTATATGTTTGAAATACAGATTAATTACTATAATTTACAAACCAACAGATAAGTTACTTATTATCATTAAAACCAGAAATCACAATCCAAAAAACTGGAGACCAACTTTGATTGTTTCTGTTTCAGCTTTATTATAGACAATTGATTACTGGTTGATATAGATATAGAGTATAATAACAATCACGTAAAAATGATGTCATGAAAGATAACTCAAACTCCTTCAAATTGAAAAAAAAAAACCTCCTCAACTCCTTCGACGCCAATAGATGAAGCAAGATTAAGGGTGAACTTTAATTTAATTTCTTCTTCAACTACGTTTTTAAAAGAGACAAACAAATTTACCTTGTACCTTGTATTGTCACCAATATGTAAGAACAATGCCAATGATTGTCACAGTTGTGCTTTTCTTCATAGTTTACAGAGGACATCATTAACGTGTTGATGACGCACATCACGGCGCAGACAAACCACAGGAGGAGAATGCCAGACAGCATCTTGCCCGTGTCTGGAACTGGTTAATATTCGTGGCCGATGGCAGAGTTCCTGCTGTGGCCCTGCCTTTATCACCGTACATTCCGAGTTCCGGAACTTTCATCTGAAATGAAGCAGTTGAAAGTTCCGGAACTCGGAATGTATGGTGATGTCATCTGGCTTTGTTGTGAGTGTGATGTCACGGAGAAAACATTCGCCACAGTCTCAGAGGTTCTAGCTGACCTAAATATCACAAGATATCGCACACTTCTCCACGAAGCCTCGTAACAAATGTTCGATTGTTATTTAAAGTGGATTTTGATGACATCATGTCATAGCTTAAACTCACTGAACTCATTTGAGGCCGAAAACTTACTTCTGAAAGGCGTGTGTTTTCAATTCCAGTTTAAGTGTGTTTATGTAAATAGGTGGAGGCCAATTAGTGGGCATCCAGCTGAATAAATGTTTGTCATCACAAATTCATTGACTTCATCAGCTAACCTGCCATCATTTTCAATCACTGTGGACTACACCAAACACCTTTGGCTGTAAAGAGATCATGTGAGAAGTGATGCAAAGCACAGATGTAGGAGCCAGGAAATGAGTGAAAATGAGGCGTGTAAACTAAACTAAGTGCTTATTGTATTTGTGGTTAAATTGTTATGCGTTACGGAAATTTTGTAATAATTGATTGTGCATCGCACAGAGGACAAAATTATCATACAAATACAATAATTATCGTACATCTGACAACGCTGAGAAGGTGAAGATTTTCTGGTGGTCTCAGTCCTGTTCCCCTCTGTGTTCTGCCACTTCCTACCTCTTCAGTACATATTGTTTTTAAAAACATGTTTAAATTCATTAAATGTTCCACGTTTTCAGTTTAACCCCTTCTATGATTCCATTGTGTAAAATAAATCAAAATATCACCTCTAATGAATCATGAATCAATTGTGTATACGCCCAAACAGATTAATATGAATAAACAAACAGCTGTTTGATTAACACTTCCTGGAGTTCACACACGAAAAAACATGATTTCAATTTTAGATGCATTCATGAAAACTGTTCATTTGAAAGAAATCAAACTACTAAACACATCTGAGCAATAGTGTTATTATGACTTGTTAATTTGAGTTGGGAAAACCACATTTATTTTTGGCTTGTATTTAAGTGTGTACTTATTCCTACTGTTTTTGGAACATGTGATATTGAAGTTTTAGTAGTTTGAGTATTTGTTTATTGAGACTGGAATATAGGTTTTGTATGGGCCTCTTTTTTTTTTTATTTTCATTGCAGTCAGCCGTAAGGCTCATTTGCTTTTGTCTGAGTTTGTTTTTTGTTTGTTTGTTTATTTTGCTTGCTTTGGTTTATATGTTTGAAATACAGATTAATTACTATAATTTACAAACCAACAGATAAGTTACTTATTATCATTAAAACCAGAAATCACAATCCATAATACTGGAGACCAACTTTGATTGTTTCTGTTTCAGCTTTATTATAGACAATTGATTACTGGTTGATATAGATATAGAGTATAATAACAATCACGTAAAAATGATGTCATGAAAGATAACTCAAACTCCTTCAAATTGAAAAAAAAAAACCTCCTCAACTCCTTCGACGCCAATAGATGAAGCAAGATTAAGGGTGAACTTTAATTTCATTTCTTCTTCAACTACGTTTTTTAAAAGAGACAAACAAATTTACCTTGTACCTTGTATTGTCACCAATATGTAAGAACAATGCCAATGATTGTCACAGTTGTGCTTTTCTTCATAGTTTACAGAGGACATCATTAACGTGTTGATGACGCACATCACGGCGCAGACAAACCACAGGAGGAGAATGCCAGACAGCATCTTGCCCGTGTCTGGAACTGGTTAATATTCGTGGCCGATGGCAGAGTTCCTGCTGTGGCCCTGCCTTTATCACCGTACATTCAGAGTTCCGGAACTTTCATCTGAAATGAAGCAGTTGAAAGTTCCGGAACTCGAAATATATAGTGATGTCATCTAACTTTGTTGTGAGTGTGATGTCACGGAGAAAACATTCGGCCACAGTCTCAGAGGTTCTAGCTGACCTAAATATCACAAGATATCGCACACTTCTCACGAAGCCTCGTAACAAATGTTCGATTGTTATTTAAAGTGGATTTTGATGACATCATGTCATAGCTTAAACTCACTGAACTCATTTGAGGCCGAAAAACTTCGGCTTACGAAAGGCGTGTGTTTTCAATTCCAGTTTAAGTGTGTTTATGTAAATAGGTGGAGGCCAATTAGTGGGCATCCAGCTGAATGAATGTTTGTCATCACAAATTCATTGACTTCATCAGCTAACCTGCCATCATTTTCAATCACTGTGGACTACACCAAACACCTTTGGCTGTAAAGAGATCATGTGAGAAGTGATGCAAAAGCACAGATGTAGGAGCCAGGAAATGAGTGAAAATGAGACGTGTAAACTAAACTAAGTGCTTATTGTATTTGTGGTTAAATTTTTGTACGTTACGGAAATTTTGTAATAATTGATTGTGCATCGCACAGAGGACAAAATTATCATACAAATACAATAATTATCGTACATCTGACAACGCTGAGAAGGTGAAGATTTTCTGGTAGTCTCAGTCCTGTTCCCCTCTGTGTTCTGCCACTTCCTACCTCTTCAGTACATATTGTTTTTAAAAACATGTTTAAATTCATTAAATGTTCCACATGTTTTCAGTTTAACCCCTTCTATGATTCCATTGTGTAAAATAAATCAAAATATCACCTCTAATGAATCATGAATCAATTGTGTATACGCCCAAACAGATTAATATGAATAAACAAACAGCTGTTTGATTAACACTTCCTGGAGTTCACACACGAAAAAACATGATTTCAATTTTAGATGCATTCATGAAAACTGTTCATTTGAAAGAAATCAAACTACTAAACACATCTGAGCAATAGTGTTATTATGACTTGTTAATTTGAGTTGGGAAAACCACATTTATTTTTGGCTTGTATTTAAGTGTGTACTTATTCCTACTGTTTTTGGAACATGTGATATTGAAGTTTTAGTAGTTTGAGTATTTGTTTATTGAGACTGGAATATAGGTTTTGTATGGGCCTCTTTTTTTTTTTTTTTAATCTTCATTGCAGTCAGCCGTAAGGCTCATTTGCTTTTGTCTGAGTTTGTTTTTTGTTTGTTTGTTTATTTTTATTTGGTTTGGTTTATATGTTTGAAATACAGATTAATTACTATAATTTACAAACCAACAGATAAGTTACTTATTATCATTAAAACCAGAAATCACAATCCAAAAACTGGAGACCAACTTTGATTGTTTCTGTTTCAGCTTTATTATAGACAATTGATTACTGGTTGATATAGATATAGAGTATAATAACAATCACGTAAAAATGATGTCATGAAAGATAACTCAAACTCCTTCAAATTGAAAAAAAAAACCTCCTCAACTCCTTCGACGCCAATAGATGAAGCAAGATTAAGGGTGAACTTTAATTTCATTTCTTCTTCAACTACGTTTTAAAAGAGACAAACAAATTTACCTTGTACCTTGTATTGTCACCAATATGTAAGAACAATGCCAATGATTGTCACAGTTGTGCTTTTCTTCATAGTTTACAGAGGACATCATTAACGTGTTGATGGCGCACATCCTGGCGCAGACAAACCACAGGAGGAGAATGCCAGACAGCATCTTGCCCGTGTCTGGAACTGGTTAATATTCGTGGCCGATGGCAGAGTTCCTG
Organism: Plectropomus leopardus; assembly: GCF_026936395.1. Taxonomy (NCBI): domain Eukaryota; kingdom Metazoa; phylum Chordata; class Actinopteri; order Perciformes; family Serranidae; genus Plectropomus; species Plectropomus leopardus. The sequence goes on from NW_028274712.1 coordinate 22,512, forward strand.
CTGTGGCCCTGCCTTTATCACCGTACATTCAGAGTTCCGGAACTTTCATCTGAAATGAAGCAGTTGAAAGTTCGGAACTCGAAATATGGTGATATCATCTAACTTTGTTGTGAGTGTGATGTCACGGAGAAAACATTCGGCCACAGTCTCAGAGGTTCTAGCTGACCTAAATATCACAAGATATCGCACACTTCTCCACGAAGCCTCGTAACAAATGTTCGATTGTTATTTAAAGTGGATTTTGATGACATCATGTCATAGCTTAAACTCACTGAACTCATTTGAGGCGAAAAACTTGACTTCTGAAAGGCGTGTGTTTTCAATTCCAGTTTAAGTGTGTTTATGTAAATAGGTGGAGGCCAATTAGTGGGCATCCAGCTGAATAAATGTTTGTCATCACAAATTCATTGACTTCATCAGCTAACCTGCCATCATTTTCAATCACTGTGGACTACACCAAACACCTTTGGCTGTAAAGAGATCATGTGAGAAGTGATGCAAAAGCACAGATGTAGGAGCCAGGAAATGAGTGAAAATGAGGCGTGTAAACTAAACTAAGTGCTTATTGTATTTGTGGTTAAATTATTTATGCGTTCACGGAAATTTTGTAATAATTGATTGTGCATCGCACAGAGGACAAAATTATCATACAAATACAATAATTATCGTACATCTGACAACGCTGAGAAGGTGAAGATTTTCTGGTGGTCTCAGTCCTGTTCCCCTCTGTGTTCTGCCACTTCCTACCTCTTCAGTACATATTGTTTTTAAAACATGTTTAAATTCATTAAATGTTCCACATGTTTTCAGTTTAACCCTTCTATGATTCCATTGTGTAAAATAAATCAAAATATCACCTCTAATGAATCATGAATCAATTGTGTATACGCCCAAACAGATTAATATGAATAAACAAACAGCTGTTTGATTAACACTTCCTGGAGTTCACACACGAAAAAAAAAACATGATTTCAATTTTAGATGCATTCATGAAAACTGTTCATTTGAAAGAAATCAAACTACTAAACACATCTGAGCAATAGTGTTATTATGACTTGTTAATTTGAGTTGGGAAAACCACATTTATTTTGGCTTGTATTTAAGTGTGTACTTATTCCTACTGTTTTTGGAACATGTGATATTGAAGTTTTAGTAGTTTGAGTATTTGTTTATTGAGACTGGAATATAGGTTTTGTATGGGCCTCTTTTTTTTTTTTTTATTTTCATTGCAGTCAACCCGTAAGGCTCATTTGCTTTGTCTGAGTTTGTTTTTGTTTGTTTGTTTATTTTGCTTGGTTTGGTTTATATGTTTGAAATACAGATTAATTACTATAATTTACAAACCAACAGATAAGTTACTTATTATCATTAAAACCAGAAATCACAATCCAAAAACTGGAGACCAACTTTGATTGTTTCTGTTTCAGCTTTATTATAGACAATTGATTACTGGTTGATATAGATATAGAGTATAATAACAATCACGTAAAAATGATGTCATGAAAGATAACTCAAACTCCTTCAAATTGAAAAAAAACCTCCTCAACTCCTTGACGGCGTAATAGATGAAGCAAGATTAAGGGTGAACTTTAATTTCATTTCTTCTTAAACTACGTTTTTAAAAGAGACAAACAAATTTACCTTGTACCTTGTATTGTCACCAATATGTAAGAACAATGCCAATGATTGTCACGGTTGTGCTTTTCTTCATAGTTTACAGAGGACATCATTAACATGTTGATGCCGCACATCACGGCGCAGACAAACCACAGGAGGAGAATGCCAGACAGCATCTTGCCCGTGTCTGGAACTGGTTAATATTCGTGGCCGATGGCAGAGTTCCTGCTGTGGCCCTGCCTTTATCACCGTACATTCGAGTTCCGGAACTTTCATCTGAAATGAAGCAGTTGAAAGTTCCGGAACTCAGAATATGGTGATATCATCTAACTTTGTTGTGAGTGTGATGTCACGGAGAAAACATTCGGCCACAGTCTCAGAGGTTCTAGCTGACCTAAATATCACAAGATATCGCACACTTCTCCACGAAGCCTCGTAACAAATGTTCGATTGTTATTTAAAGTGGATTTTTGATGACATCATGTCATAGCTTAAACTCACTGAACTCATTTGAGGCGAAAAACTTGACTACGAAAAGCGTGTGTTTTCAATTCCAGTTTAAGTGTGTTTATGTAAATAGGTGGAGGCCAATTAGTGGGCATCCAGCTGAATAAATGTTTGTCATCACAAATTCATTGACTTCATCAGCTAACCTGCCATCATTTTCAATCACTGTGGACTACACCAAACACCTTTGGCTGTAAAGAGATCATGTGAAGTGATGCAAAAGCACAGATGTAGGAGCCAGGAAATGAGTGAAAATGAGGCGTGTAAACTAAACTAAGTGCTTATTGTATTTGTGGTTAAATTTATTTATGCGTTACGGAAATTTTGTAATAATTGATTGTGCATCGCACAGAGGACAAAATTATCATACAAATACAATAATTATCGTACATCTGACAACGCTGAGAAGGTGAAGATTTTCTGGTGGTCTCAGTCCTGTTCCCCTCTGTGTTCTGCCACTTCCTACCTCTTCAGTACATATTGTTTTTAAAAACATGTTTAAATTCATTAAATGTTCCACATGTTTTCAGTTTAACCCCTTCTATGATTCCATTGTGTAAAATAAATCAAAATATCACCTCTAATGAATCATGAATCAATTGTGTATACGTCCAAACAGATTAATATGAATAAACAAACAGCTGTTTGATTAACACTTCCTGGAGTTCACACACGAAAAAACATGATTTCAATTTTAGATGCATTCATGAAAACTGTTCATTTGAAAGAAATCAAACTACTAAACACATCTGAGCAATAGTGTTATTATGACTTGTTAATTTGAGTTGGGAAAACCACATTTATTTTTGGCTTGTATTTAAGTGTGTACTTATTCCTACTGTTTTTGGAACATGTGATATTGAAGTTTTAGTAGTTTGAGTATTTGTTTATTGAGACTGGAATATAGGTTTTGTATGGGCCTCTTTTTTTTTTTTTTATCTTCATTGCAGTCAGCCGTGAGGCTCATTTGCTTTGTCTGAGTTTGTTTTTTGTTTGTTTGTTTATTTTGCTTGGTTTGGTTTATATGTTTGAAATACAGATTAATTACTATAATTTACAAACCAACAGATAAGTTACTTATTATCATTAAAACCAGAAATCACAATCCAAAAACTGGAGACCAACTTTGATTGTTTCTGTTTCAGCTTTATTATAGACAATTGATTACTGGTTGATATAGATATAGAGTATAATAACAATCACGTAAAAATGATGTCATGAAAGATAAATCAAACTCCTTCAAATTGAAAAAAAACCTCCTCAACTCCTTGACGTAATAGATGAAGCAAGATTAAGGGTGAACTTTAATTTCATTTCTTCTTCAACTACGTTTTTAAAAGAGACAAACAAATTTACCTTGTACCTTGTATTGTCACCAATATGTAAGAACAATGCCAATGATTGTCACAGTTGTGCTTTTCTTCATAGTTTACAGAGGACATCATTAACGTGTTGATGGCGCACATCCTGGCGCAGACAAACCACAGGAGGAGAATGCCAGACAGCATCTTGCCCGTGTCTGGAACTGGTTAATATTAAGTGGCGATGGCAGAGTTCCTGCTGTGGCCCTGCCTTTATCACCGTACATTCCGAGTTCCGGAACTTTCATCTGAAATGAAGCAGTTGAAAGTTCCGGAACTCGAAATATAGTGATGTCATCTAACTTTGTTGTGAGTGTGATGTCACGGAGAAAACATTGACCACAGTCTCAGAGGTTCTAGCTGACCTAAATATCACAAGATATCGCACACTTCTCACGAAGCCTCGTAACAAATGTTCGATTGTTATTTAAAGTGGATTTTTGATGACATCATGTCATAGCTTAAACTCACTGAACTCATTTGAGGCGAAAAACTTGACTTCTGAAAGGCGTGTGTTTTCAATTCCAGTTTAAGTGTGTTTATGTAAATAGGTGGAGGCCAATTAGTGGGCATCCAGCTGAATAAATGTTTGTCATCACAAATTCATTGACTTCATCAGCTAACCTGCCATCATTTTCAATCACTGTGGACTACACCAAACACCTTTGGCTGTAAAGAGATCATGTGAAGTGATGCAAAAGCACAGATGTAGGAGCCAGGAAATGAGTGAAAATGAGGCGTGTAAACTAAACTAAGTGCTTATTGTATTTGTGGTTAAATTATTATGCGTTCACGGAAATTTTGTAATAATTGATTGTGCATCGCACAGAGGACAAAATTATCATACAAATACAATAATTATCGTACATCTGACAACGCTGAGAAGGTGAAAGATTTTCTGGTGGTCTCAGTCCTGTTCCCCTCTGTGTTCTGCCACTTCCTACCTCTTCAGTACATATTGTTTTTAAAAACATGTTTAAATTCATTAAATGTTCCACATGTTTTCAGTTTAACCCCTTCTATGATTCCATTGTGTAAAATAAATCAAAATATCACCTCTAATGAATCATGAATCAATTGTGTATACGCCCAAACAGATTAATATGAATAAACAAACAGCTGTTTGATTAACACTTCCTGGAGTTCACACACGAAAAAACATGATTTCAATTTTAGATGCATTCATGAAAACTGTTCATTTGAAAGAAATCAAACTACTAAACACATCTGAGCAATAGTGTTATTATGACTTGTTAATTTGAGTTGGGAAAACCACATTTATTTTTGGCTTGTATTTAAGTGTGTACTTATTCCTACTGTTTTTGGAACATGTGATATTGAAGTTTTAGTAGTTTGAGTATTTGTTTATTGAGACTGGAATATAGGTTTTGTATGGGCCTCTTTTTTTTTTTTATCTTCATTGCAGTCAGCCGTAAGGCTCATTTGCTTTGTCTGAGTTTGTTTTTTGTTTGTTTGTTTATTTTGCTTGCTTTGGTTTATATGTTTGAAATACAGATTAATTACTATAATTTACAAACCAACAGATAAGTTACTTATTATCATTAAAACCAGAAATCACAATCCAAAATCTGGAGACCAACTTTGATTGTTTCTGTTTCAGCTTTATTATAGACAATTGATTACTGGTTGATATAGATATAGAGTATAATAACAATCACGTAAAAATGATGTCATGAAAGATAACTCAAACTCCTTCAAATTGAAAAAAAAACCTCCTCAACTCCTTCGACGCCAATAGATGAAGCAAGATTAAGGGTGAACTTTAATTTCATTTCTTCTTCAACTACGTTTTTAAAAGAGACAAACAAATTTACCTTGTACCTTGTATTGTCACCAATATGTAAGAACAATGCCAATGATTGTCACAGTTGTGCTTTTCTTCATAGTTTACAGAGGACATCATTAACGTGTTGATGGCGCACATCCTGGCGCAGACAAACCACAGGAGGAGAATGCCAGACAGCATCTTGCCCGTGTCTGGAACTGGTTAATATTCGTGGCCGATGGCAGAGTTCCTGCTGTGGCCCTGCCTTTATCACCGTACATTCAGAGTTCCGGAACTTTCATCTGAAATGAAGCAGTTGAAAGTTCCGGAACTCGAAATATATGGTGATGTCATCTAACTTTGTTGTGAGTGTGATGTCACGGAGAAAACATTCAGCCACAGTCTCAGAGGTTCTAGCTGACCTAAATATCACAAGATATCGCACACTTCTCACGAAGCCTCGTAACAAATGTTCGATTGTTATTTAAAGTGGATTTTTGATGACATCATGTCATAGCTTAAACTCACTGAACTCATTTGAGGCGAAAAACTTGACTTCTGAAAGGCGTGTGTTTTCAATTCCAGTTTAAGTGTGTTTATGTAAATAGGTGGAGGCCAATTAGTGGGCATCCAGCTGAATAAATGTTGTCATCACAAATTCATTGACTTCATCAGCTAACCTGCCATCATTTTCAATCACTGTGGACTACACCAAACACCTTTGGCTGTAAAGAGATCATGTGAGAAGTGATGCAAAAGCACAGATGTAGGAGCCAGGAAATGAGTGAAAATGAGGCGTGTAAACTAAACTAAGTGCTTATTGTATTTGTGGTTAAATTATTATGCGTTCACGGAAATTTTGTAATAATTGATTGTGCATCGCACAGAGGACAAAATTATCATACAAATACAATAATTATCGTACATCTGACAACGCTGAGAAGGTGAAGATTTTCTGGTGGTCTCAGTCCTGTTCCCCTCTGTGTTCTGCCACTTCCTACCTCTTCAGTACATATTGTTTTTAAAAACATGTTTAAATTCATTAAATGTTCCACATGTTTTCAGTTTAACCCCTTCTATGATTCCATTGTGTAAAATAAATCAAAATATCACCTCTAATGAATCATGAATCAATTGTGTATACGCCCAAACAGATTAATATGAATAAACAAACAGCTGTTTGATTAACACTTCCTGGAGTTCACACACGAAAAACATGATTTCAATTTTAGATGCATTCATGAAAACTGTTCATTTGAAAGAAATCAAACTACTAAACACATCTGAGCAATAGTGTTATTATGACTTGTTAATTTGAGTTGGGAAAACCACATTTATTTTTGGCTTGTATTTAAGTGTGTACTTATTCCTACTGTTTTTGGAACATGTGATATTGAAGTTTTAGTAGTTTGAGTATTTGTTTATTGAGACTGGAATATAGGTTTTGTATGGGCCTCTTTTTTTTTTTTTTCTTCATTTCAGTCAGCCGTAAGGCTCATTTGCTTTGTCTGAGTTTGTTTTTGTTTTTTTGTTTATTTTTCTTGGTTTGGTTTATATGTTTGAAATACAGATTAATTACTATAATTTACAAACCAACAGATAAGTTACTTATTATCATTAAAACCAGAAATCACAATCCAAAAAACTGGAGACCAACTTTGATTGTTTCTGTTTCAGCTTTATTATAGACAATTGATTACTGGTTGATATAGATATAGAGTATAATAACAATCACGTAAAAATGATGTCATGAAAGATAACTCAAACTCCTTCAAATTGAAAAAAACACCTCCTCAACTCCTTCAACGCCAATAGATGAAGCAAGATTAAGGGTGAACTTTAATTTCATTTCTTCTTCAACTACGTTTTTAAAAGAGACAAACAAATTTACCTTGTACCTTGTATTGTCACCAATATGTAAGAACAATGCCAATGATTGTCACAGTTGTGCTTTTCTTCATAGTTTACAGAGGACATCATTAACGTGTTGATGGCGCACATCCACGGCGCAGACAAACCACAGGAGGAGAATGCCAGACAGCATCTTGCCCGTGTCTGGAACTGGTTAATATTCGTGGCCGATGGCAGAGTTCCTGCTGTGGCCCTGCCTTTATCACCGTACATTCCGAGTTCCGGAACTTTCATCTGAAATGAAGCAGTTGAAAGTTCCGGAACTCGGAAATATATGGTGATATCATCTAACTTTGTTGTGAGTGTGATGTCACGGAGAAAACATTGACCCACAGTCTCAGAGGTTCTAGCTGACCTAAATATCACAAGATATCGCACACTTCTCCACGAAGCCTCGTAACAAATGTTAGATTGTTATTTAAAGTGGATTTTGATGACATCATGTCATAGCTTAAACTCACTGAACTCATTTGAGGCGAAAAACTTGACTTCTGAAAGGCGTGTGTTTTCAATTCCAGTTTAAGTGTGTTTATGTAAATAGGTGGAGGCCAATTAGTGGGCATCCAGCTGAATAAATGTTTGTCATCACAAATTCATTGACTTCATCAGCTAACCTGCCATCATTTTCAATCACTGTGGACTACACCAAACACCTTTGGCTGTAAAGAGATCATGTGAGAAGTGATGCAAAAGCACAGATGTAGGAGCCAGGAAATGAGTGAAAATGAGACGTGTAAACTAAACTAAGTGCTTATTGTATTTGTGGTTAAATTTTTGTACGTTACGGAAATTTTGTAATAATTGATTGTGCATCGCACAGAGGACAAAATTATCATACAAATACAATAATTATCATTACATCTGACAACGCTGAGAAGGTGAAGATTTTCTGGTGGTCTCAGTCCTGTTCCCCTCTGTGTTCTGCCACTTCCTACCTCTTCAGTACATATTGTTTTTAAAAACATGTTTAAATTCATTAAATGTTCCACATGTTTTCAGTTTAACCCCTTCTATGATTCCATTGTGTAAAATAAATCAAAATATCACCTCTAATGAATCATGAATCAATTGTGTATACGCCCAAACAGATTAATATGAATAAACAAACAGCTGTTTGATTAACACTTCCTGGAGTTCACACACGAAAAACATGATTTCAATTTTAGATGCATTCATGAAAACTGTTCATTTGAAAGAAATCAAACTACTAAACACATCTGAGCAATAGTGTTATTATGACTTGTTAATTTGAGTTGGGAAAACCACATTTATTTTTGGCTTGTATTTAAGTGTGTACTTATTCCTACTGTTTTTGGAACATGTGATATTGAAGTTTTAGTAGTTTGAGTATTTGTTTATTGAGACTGGAATATAGGTTTTGTATGGGCCTCTTTTTTTTTTTTATCTTCATTGCAGTCAGCCGTAAGGCTCATTTGCTTTGTCTGAGTTTGTTTTTTGTTTGTTTGTTTATTTTGCTTGGTTTGGTTTATATGTTTGAAATACAGATTAATTACTATAATTTACAAACCAACAGATAAGTTACTTATTATCATTAAAACCAGAAATCACAATCCAAAAACTGGAGACCAACTTTGATTGTTTCTGTTTCAGCTTTATTATAGACAATTGATTACTGGTTGATATAGATATAGAGTATAATAACAATCACGTAAAAATGATGTCATGAAAGATAACTCAAACTCCTTCAAATTGAAAAAAAAACCTCCTCGACTCCTTCGGCGTAATAGATGAAGCAAGATTAAGGGTGAACTTTAATTTCATTTCTTCTTCAACTACGTTTTAAAAGAGACAAACAAATTTACCTTGTACCTTGTATTGTCACCAATATGTAAGAACAATGCCAATGATTGTCACAGTTGTGCTTTTCTTCATAGTTTACAGAGGACATCATTAACGTGTTGATGGCGCACATCCATGGCGCAGACAAACCACAGGAGGAGAATGCCAGACAGCATCTTGCCCGTGTCTGGAACTGGTTAATATTCGTGGCCGATGGCAGAGTTCCTGCTGTGGCCTGCCTTTATCACCGTACATTCAGAGTTCCGGAACTTTCATCTGAAATGAAGCAGTTGAAAGTTCCGGAACTCGAATATATGGTGATATCATCTAACTTTGTTGTGAGTGTGATGTCACGGAGAAAACATTCGGCCACAGTCTCAGAGGTTCTAGCTGACCTAAATATCACAAGATATAGCACACTTCTCACGAAGCCTCGTAACAAATGTTCGATTGTTATTTAAAGTGGATTTTTGATGACATCATGTCATAGCTTAAACTCACTGAACTCATTTGAGGCCGAAAAACTTGACTTCTGAAAGGCGTGCGTTTTCAAATCCAGTTTAAGTGTGTTTATGTAAATAGGTGGAGGCCAACTAGTGGGCATCCAGCTGAATAAATGTTGTCATCACAAATTCATTGACTTCATCAGCTAACCTGCCATCATTTTCAATCACTGTGGACTACACCAAACACCTTTGGCTGTAAAGAGATCATGTGAAGTGATGCAAAAGCACAGATGTAGGAGCCAGGAAATGAGTGAAAATGAGGCGTGTAAACTAAACTAAGTGCTTATTGTATTTGTGGTTAAATTTTTATGCGTTCACGGAAATTTTGTAATAATTGATTGTGCATCGCACAGAGGACAAAATTATCATACAAATACAATAATTATCATTACATCTGACAACGCTGAGAAGGTGAAGATTTTCTGGTGGTCTCAGTCCTGTTCCCCTCTGTGTTCTGCCACTTCCTACCTCTTCAGTACATATTGTTTTTAAAAACATGTTTAAATTCATTAAATGTTCCACATGTTTTCAGTTTAACCCCTTCTATGATTCCATTGTGTAAAATAAATCAAAATATCACCTCTAATGAATCATGAATCAATTGTGTATATCCAAACAGATTAATATGAATAAACAAACAGCTGTTTGATTAACACTTCCTGGAGTTCACACACGAAAAAACATGATTTCAATTTTAGATGCATTCATGAAAACTGTTCATTTGAAAGAAATCAAACTACTAAACACATCTGAGCAATAGTGTTATTATGACTTGTTAATTTGAGTTGGGAAAACCACATTTATTTTGGCTTGCATTTAAGTGTGTACTTATTCCTACTGTTTTTGGAACATGTGATATTGAAGTTTTAGTAGTTTGAGTATTTGTTTATTGAGACTGGAATATAGGTTTTGTATGGGCCTCTTTTTTTTTTTTATCTTCATTGCAGTCAGCCGTAAGGCTCATTTGCTTTGTCTGAGTTTGTTTTTTGTTTGTTTGTTTATTGTGCTTGGTTTTGTTTATATTTTTGAAATACAGATTAATTACTATAATTTACAAACCAACAGATAAGTTACTTATTATCATTAAAACCAGAAATCACAATCCAAAAAACTGGAGACCAACTTTGATTGTTTCTGTTTCAGCTTTATTATAGACAATTGATTACTGGTTGATATAGATATAGAGTATAATAACAATCACGTAAAAATGATGTCATGAAAGATAACTCAAACTCCTTCAAATTGAAAAAAAACCTCCTCAACTCCTTGACGCCAATAGATGAAGCAAGATTAAGGGTGAACTTTAATTTCATTTCTTCTTCAACTACGTTTTAAAAGAGACAAACAAATTTACCTTGTAACTTGTATTGTCACCAATATGTAAGAACAATGCCAATGATTGTCACAGTTGTGCTTTTCTTCATAGTTTACAGAGGACATCATTAACGTGTTGATGGCGCACATCCGCAGCGCAGACAAACCACAGGAGGAGAATGCCAGACAGCATCTTGCCCGTGTCTGGAACTGGTTAATATTCGTGGCCGATGGCAGAGTTCCTGCTGTGGCCCTGCCTTTATCACCGTACATTCCGAGTTCGGAACTTTCATCTGAAATGAAGCAGTTGAAAGTTCCGGAACTCAGAATATATAGTGATGTCATCTAACTTTGTTGTGAGTGTGATGTCACGGAGAAAACATTCGGCCACAGTCTCAGAGGTTCTAGCTGACCTAAATATCACAAGATATCGCACACTTCTCCACGAAGCCTCGTAACAAATGTTCGATTGTTATTTAAAGTGGATTTTTGATGACATCATGTCATAGCTTAAACTCACTGAACTCATTTGAGGCGAAAAACTTGACTTCTGAAAGGCGTGTGTTTTCAATTCCAGTTTAAGTGTGTTTATGTAAATAGGTGGAGGCCAATTAGTGGGCATCCAGCTGAATGAATGTTTGTCATCACAAATTCATTGACTTCATCAGCTAACCTGCCATCATTTTCAATCACTGTGGACTACACCAAACACCTTTGGCTGTAAAGAGATCATGTGAGAAGTGATGCAAAAGCACAGATGTAGGAGCCAGGAAATGAGTGAAAATGAGGCGTGTAAACTAAACTAAGTGCTTATTGTATTTGTGGTTAAATTTTTATGCGTTCACGGAAATTTTGTAATAATTGATTGTGCATCGCACAGAGGACAAAATTATCATACAAATACAATAATTATCATTACATCTGACAACGCTGAGAAGGTGAAGATTTTCTGGTGGTCTCAGTCCTGTTCCCCTCTGTGTTCTGCCACTTCCTACCTCTTCAGTACATATTGTTTTTAAAAACATGTTTAAATTCATTAAATGTTCCACATGTTTTCAGTTTAACCCCTTCTATGATTCCATTGTGTAAAATAAATCAAAATATCACCTCTAATGAATCATGAATCAATTGTGTATACGCCCAAACAGATTAATATGAATAAACAAACAGCTGTTTGATTAACACTTCCTGGAGTTCACACACGAAAAAACATGATTTCAATTTTAGATGCATTCATGAAAACTGTTCATTTGAAAGAAATCAAACTACTAAACACATCTGAGCAATAGTGTTATTATGACTTGTTAATTTGAGTTGGGAAAACCACATTTATTTTTGGCTTGCATTTAAGTGTGTACTTATTCCTACTGTTTTTGGAACATGTGATATTGAAGTTTTAGTAGTTTGAGTATTTGTTTATTGAGACTGGAATATAGGTTTTGTATGGGCCTCTTTTTTTTTTTATTTTCATTGCAGTCAGCCGTAAGGCTCATTTGCTTTTGTCTGAGTTTGTTTTTGTTTGTTTGTTTATTTTGCTTGGTTTGGTTTATATGTTTGAAATACAGATTAATTACTATAATTTACAAACCAACAGATAAGTTACTTATTATCATTAAAACCAGAAATCACAATCCAAAAACTGGAGACCAACTTTGATTGTTTCTGTTTCAGCTTTATTATAGACAATTGATTACTGGTTGATATAGATATAGAGTATAATAACAATCACGTAAAAATGATGTCATGAAAGATAACTCAAACTCCTTCAAATTGAAAAAAAAAACCTCCTCAACTCCTTCGACGCCAATAGATGAAGCAAGATTAAGGGTGAACTTTAATTTAATTTCTTCTTCAACTACGTTTTTAAAAGAGACAAACAAATTTACCTTGTACCTTGTATTGTCACCAATATGTAAGAACAATGCCAATGATTGTCACAGTTGTGCTTTTCTTCATAGTTTACAGAGGACATCATTAACGTGTTGATGGCGCACATCCTGGCGCAGACAAACCACAGGAGGAGAATGCCAGACAGCATCTTGCCCGTGTCTGGAACTGGTTAATATTCGTGGCCGATGGCAGAGTTCCTGCTGTGGCCCTGCCTTTATCACCGTACATTCCGAGTTCCGGAACTTTCATCTGAAATGAAGCAGTTGAAAGTTCCGGAACTCGAATATATGGTGATATCATCTAACTTTGTTGTGAGTGTGATGTCACGGAGAAAACATTCGGCCACAGTCTCAGAGGTTCTAGCTGACCTAAATATCACAAGATATCGCACACTTCTCCACGAAGCCTCGTAACAAATGTTCGATTGTTATTTAAAGTGGATTTTTGATGACATCATGTCATAGCTTAAACTCACTGAACTCATTTGAGGCGAAAAACTTGACTACGAAAGGCGTGTGTTTTCAATTCCAGTTTAAGTGTGTTTATGTAAATAGGTGGAGGCCAATTAGTGGGCATCCAGCTGAATAAATGTTGTCATCACAAATTCATTGACTTCATCAGCTAACCTGCCATCATTTTCAATCACTGTGGACTACACCAAACACCTTTGGCTGTAAAGAGATCATGTGAGAAGTGATGCAAAAGCACAGATGTAGGAGCCAGGAAATGAGTGAAAATGAGACGTGTAAACTAAACTAAGTGCTTATTGTATTTGTGGTTAAATTTTTGTACGTTACGGAAATTTTGTAATAATTGATTGTGCATCGCACAGAGGACAAAATTATCATACAAATACAATAATTATCATTACATCTGACAACGCTGAGAAGGTGAAGATTTTCTGGTGGTCTCAGTCCTGTTCCCCTCTGTGTTCTGCCACTTCCTACCTCTTCAGTACATATTGTTTTTAAAAACATGTTTAAATTCATTAAATGTTCCACATGTTTTCAGTTTAACCCCTTCTATGATTCCATTGTGTAAAATAAATCAAAATATCACCTCTAATGAATCATGAATCAATTGTGTATACGCCCAAACAGATTAATATGAATAAACAAACAGCTGTTTGATTAACACTTCCTGGAGTTCACACACGAAAAACATGATTTCAATTTTAGATGCATTCATGAAAACTGTTCATTTGAAAGAAATCAAACTACTAAACACATCTGAGCAATAGTGTTATTATGACTTGTTAATTTGAGTTGGGAAAACCACATTTATTTTTGGCTTGTATTTAAGTGTGTACTTATTCCTACTGTTTTTGGAACATGTGATATTGAAGTTTTAGTAGTTTGAGTATTTGTTTATTGAGACTGGAATATAGGTTTTGTATGGGCCTCTTTTTTTTTTTATCTTCATTGCAGTCAGCCGTAAGGCTCATTTGCTTTTGTCTGAGTTTGTTTTTTGTTTGTTTGTTTATTTTGCTTGGTTTTGGTTTATATGTTTGAAATACAGATTAATTACTATAATTTACAAACCAACAGATAAGTTACTTATTATCATTAAAACCAGAAATCACAATCCAAAAACTGGAGACCAACTTTGATTGTTTCTGTTTCAGCTTTATTATAGACAATTGATTACTGGTTGATATAGATATAGAGTATAATAACAATCACGTAAAAATGATGTCATGAAAGATAACTCAAACTCCTTCAAATTGAAAAAAAACCTCCTCAACTCCTTGACGCCAATAGATGAAGCAAGATTAAGGGTGAACTTTAATTTCATTTCTTCTTCAACTACGTTTTAAAAGAGACAAACAAATTTACCTTGTACCTTGTATTGTCACCAATATGTAAGAACAATGCCAATGATTGTCACAGTTGTCCTTTTCTTCATAGTTTACAGAGGACATCATTAACGTGTTGATGGCGCACATCCTGGCGCAGACAAACCACAGGAGGAGAATGCCAGACAGCATCTTGCCCGTGTCTGGAACTGGTTAATATTAAGTGGCCGATGGCAGAGTTCCTGCTGTGGCCCTGCCTTTATCACCGTACATTCAGAGTTCCGGAACTTTCATCTGAAATGAAGCAGTTGAAAGTTCGGAACTCAAATATATAATGATATCATCTAACTTTGTTGTGAGTGTGATGTCACGGAGAAAACATTCAGCCACAGTCTCAGAGGTTCTAGCTGACCTAAATATCACAAGATATCGCACACTTCTCCACGAAGCCTCGTAACAAATGTTCGATTGTTATTTAAAGTGGATTTTTGATGACATCATGTCATAGCTTAAACTCACTGAACTCATTTGAGGCGAAAAACTTGACTTCTGAAAGGCGTGTGTTTTCAATTCCAGTTTAAGTGTGTTTATGTAAATAGGTGGAGGCCAATTAGTGGGCATCCAGCTGAATGAATATTTGTCATCACAAATTCATTGACTTCATCAGCTAACCTGCCATCATTTTCAATCACTGTGGACTACACCAAACACCTTTGGCTGTAAAGGAGATCATGTGAGAAGTGATGCAAAAGCACAGATGTAGGAGCCAGGAAATGAGTGAAAATGAGGCGTGTAAACTAAACTAAGTGCTTATTGTATTTGTGGTTAAATTTTTATGCGTTACGGAAATTTTGTAATAATTGATTGTGCATCGCACAGAGGACAAAATTATCATACAAATACAATAATTATCATTACATCTGACAACGCTGAGAAGGTGAAGATTTTCTGGTGGTCTCAGTCCTGTTCCCCTCTGTGTTCTGCCACTTCCTACCTCTTCAGTACATATTGTTTTTAAAAACATGTTTAAATTCATTAAATGTTCCACATGTTTTCAGTTTAACCCCTTCTATGATTCCATTGTGTAAAATAAATCAAAATATCACCTCTAATGAATCATGAATCAATTGTGTATACGCCCAAACAGATTAATATGAATAAACAAACAGCTGTTTGATTAACACTTCCTGGAGTTCACACACGAAAAAACATGATTTCAATTTTAGATGCATTCATGAAAACTGTTCATTTGAAAGAAATCAAACTACTAAACACATCTGAGCAATAGTGTTATTATGACTTGTTAATTTGAGTTGGGAAAACCACATTTATTTTTTGCTTGTATTTAAGTGTGTACTTGTTCCTACTGTTTTTGGAACATGTGATATTGAAGTTTTAGTAGTTTGAGTATTTGTTTATTGAGACTGGAATATAGGTTTTGTATGGGCCTCTTTTTTTTTTTATTTTCATTGCAGTCAGCCGTAAGGCTCATTTGCTTTGTCTGAGTTTGTTTTTTGTTTGTTTGTTTATTTTGCTTGGTTTGGTTTATATGTTTGAAATACAGATTAATTACTATAATTTACAAACCAACAGATAAGTTACTTATTATCATTAAAACCAGAAATCACAATCCAAAAACTGGAGACCAACTTTGATTGTTTCTGTTTTAGCTTTATTATAGACAATTGATTACTGGTTGATATAGATATAGAGTATAATAACAATCACGTAAAAATGATGTCATGAAAGATAACTCAAACTCCTTCAAATTGAAAAAAAACCTCCTCAACTCCTTCGGCGTAATAGATGAAGCAAGATTAAGGGTGAACTTTAATTTCATTTCTTCTTCAACTACGTTTTTAAAAGAGACAAACAAATTTACCTTGTACCTTGTATTGTCACCAATATGTAAGAACAATGCCAATGATTGTCACAGTTGTGCTTTTCTTCATAGTTTACAGAGGACATCATTAACGTGTTGATGGCGCACATCCTGCAGCGCCAGACAAACCACAGGAGGAGAATGCCAGACAGCATCTTGCCCGTGTCTGGAACTGGTTAATATTCGTGGCCGATGGCAGAGTTCCTGCTGTGGCCCTGCCTTTATCACCGTACATTCAGAGTTCCGGAACTTTCATCTGAAATGAAGCAGTTGAAAGTTCGGAACTCGAAATATATGGTGATATCATCTAACTTTGTTGTGAGTGTGATGTCACGGAGAAAACATTCGCCACAGTCTCAGAGGTTCTAGCTGACCTAAATATCACAAGATATCGCACACTTCTCCACGAAGCCTCGTAACAAATGTTCGATTGTTATTTAAAGTGGATTTTTGATGACATCATGTCATAGCTTAAACTCACTGAACTCATTTGAGGCGAAAAACTTGACTTCTGAAAGGCGTGTGTTTTCAATTCCAGTTTAAGTGTGTTTATGTAAATAGGTGGAGGCCAATTAGTGGGCATCCAGCTGAATAAATGTTTGTCATCACAAATTCATTGACTTCATCAGCTAACCTGCCATCATTTTCAATCACTGTGGACTACACCAAACACCTTTGGCTGTAAAGAGATCATGTGAGAAGTGATGCAAAAGCACAGATGTAGGAGCCAGGAAATGAGTGAAAATGAGGCGTGTAAACTAAACTAAGTGCTTATTGTATTTGTGGTTAAATTTATGCGTTACGGAAATTTTGTAATAATTGATTGTGCATCGCACAGAGGACAAAATTATCATACAAATACAATAATTATCGTACATCTGACAACGCTGAGAAGGTGAAGATTTTCTGGTGGTCTCAGTCCTGTTCCCCTCTGTGTTCTGCCACTTCCTACCTCTTCAGTACATATTGTTTTTAAAAACATGTTTAAATTCATTAAATGTTCCACATGTTTTTAGTTTAACCCCTTCTATGATTCCATTGTGTAAAATAAATCAAAATATCACCTCTAATGAATCATGAATCAATTGTGTATACGCCCAAACAGATTAATATGAATAAACAAACAGCTGTTTGATTAACACTTCCTGGAGTTCACACACGAAAAAACATGATTTCAATTTTAGATGCATTCATGAAAACTGTTCATTTGAAAGAAATCAAACTACTAAACACATCTGAGCAATAGTGTTATTATGACTTGTTAATTTGAGTTGGGAAAACCACATTTATTTTTGGCTTGTATTTAAGTGTGTACTTATTCCTACTGTTTTTTGGAACATGTGATATTGAAGTTTTAGTAGTTTGAGTATTTGTTTATTGAGACTGGAATATAGGTTTTGTATGGGCCTCTTTTTTTTTTTATCTTCATTGCAGTCAGCCGTAAGGCTCATTTGCTTTGTCTGAGTTTGTTTTTTGTTTGTTTGTTTATTTTGCTTGGTTTGGTTTATATGTTTGAAATACAGATTAATTACTATAATTTACAAACCAACAGATAAGTTACTTATTATCATTAAAACCAGAAATCACAATCCAGAAAACTGGAGACTAACTTTGATTGTTTCTGTTTCAGCTTTATTATAGACAATTGATTACTGGTTGATATAGATATAGAGTATAATAACAATCACGTAAAAATGATGTCATGAAAGATAACTCAAACTCCTTCAAATTGAAAAAAAACCTCCTCAACTCCTTCGGCCAATAGATGAAGCAAGATTAAGGGTGAACTTTAATTTCATTTCTTCTTCAACTACGTTTTAAAAGAGACTAACTAATTTACCTTGTACCTTGTATTGTCACCAATATGTAAGAACAATGCTAATGATTGTCACAGTTGTGCTTTTCTTCATAGTTTACAGAGGACATCATTAACGTGTTGATGGCGCACATCCTGGCGCAGACAAACCACAGGAGGAGAATGCCAGACAGCATCTTGCCCGTGTCTGGAACTGGTTAATATTAAGTGGCCGATGGCAGAGTTCCTGCTGTGGCCCTGCGTTTATCACCGTACATTCCGAGTTCCGGAACTTTCATCTGAAATGAAGCAGTTGAAAGTTCCGGAACTCGAAATATATGGTGATATCATCTAACTTTGTTGTGAGTGTGATGTCACGGAGAAAACATTCGGCCACAGTCTCAGAGGTTCTAGCTGACCTAAATATCACAAGATATCGCACACTTCTCCACGAAGCCTCGTAACAAATGTTCGATTGTTATTTAAAGTGGATTTTTGATGACATCATGTCATAGCTTAAACTCACTGAACTCATTTGAGGCGAAAAACTTGACTACGAAAGGCGTGTGTTTTCAATTCCAGTTTAAGTGTGTTTATGTAAATAGGTGGAGGCCAATTAGTGGGCATCCAGCTGAATAAATGTTTGTCATCACAAATTCATTGACTTCATCAGCTAACCTGCCATCATTTTCAATCACTGTGGACTACACCAAACACCTTTGGCTGTAAAGAGATCATGTGAGAAGTGATGCAAAAGCACAGATGTAGGAGCCAGGAAATGAGTGAAAATGAGGCGTGTAAACTAAACTAAGTGCTTATTGTATTTGTGGTTAAATTATTTATGCGTTACGGAAATTTTGTAATAATTGATTGTGCATCGCACAGAGGACAAAATTATCATACAAATACAATAATTATCGTACATCTGACAACGCTGAGAAGGTGAAGATTTTCTGGTGGTCTCAGTCCTGTTCCCCTCTGTGTTCTGCCACTTCCTACCTCTTCAGTACATATTGTTTTTAAAAACATGTTTAAATTCATTAAATGTTCCACATGTTATCAGTTTAACCCCTTCTATGATTCCATTACGTAAAAAAAATCAAAAAATCACCTCTAATGAATCATGAATCAATTGTGTATCGCCCAAACAGATTAATATGAATAAACAAACAGCTGTTTGATTAACACTTCCTGGAGTTCACACACGAAAAACATGATTTCAATTTTAGATGCATTCATGAAAACTGTTCATTTGAAAGAAATCAAACTACTAAACACATCTGAGCAATAGTGTTATTATGACTTGTTAATTTGAGTTGGGAAAACCACATTTATTTTTGGCTTGTATTTAAGTGTGTACTTATTCCTACTGTTTTTGGAACATGTGATATTGAAGTTTTAGTAGTTTGAGTATTTGTTTATTGAGACTGGAATATAGGTTTTGTATGGGCCTCTTTCTTTTTTTTTTTTATCTTCATTGCAGTCAGCCGTAAGGCTCATTTGCTTTGTCTGAGTTTGTTTTTGTTTGTTTGTTTATTTTGCTTGGTTTGGTTTATATGTTTGAAATACAGATTAATTACTATAATTTACAAACCAACAGATAAGTTACTTATTATCATTAAAACCAGAAATCACAATCCAAAAACTGGAGACCAACTTTGATTGTTTCTGTTTCAGTTTTATTATAGACAATTGATTACTGGTTGATATAGATATATAGAGTATAATAACAATCACGTAAAAATGATGTCATGAAAGATAACTCAAACTCCTTCAAATTGAAAAAAAACCTCCTCAACTCCTTCGGCGCCAATAGATGAAGCAAGATTAAGGGTGAACTTTAATTTCATTTCTTCTTCAACTACGTTTTTAAAAGAGACAAACAAATTTACCTTGTACCTTGTATTGTCACCAATATGTAAGAACAATGCCAATGATTGTCACAGTTGTGCTTTTCTTCATAGTTTACAGAGGACATCATTAACGTGTTGATGGCGCACATCCTGGCGCAGACAAACCACAGGAGGAGAATGCCAGACAGCATCTTGCCCGTGTCTGGAACTGGTTAATATTCGTGGCCGATGGCAGAGTTCCTGCTGTGGCCCTGCCTTTATCACCGTACATTCCGAGTTCCGGAACTTTCATCTGAAATGAAGCAGTTGAAAGTTCCGGAACTCAAATATATTGATGTCATCTAACTTTGTTGTGAGTGTGATGTCACGGAGAAAACATTCGGCCACAGTCTCAGAGGTTCTAGCTGACCTAAATATCACAAGATATCGCACACTTCTCCACGAAGCCTCGTAACAAATGTTCGATTGTTATTTAAAGTGGATTTTGATGACATCATGTCATAGCTTAAACTCACTGAACTCATTTGAGGCGAAAAACTTGACTTCTGAAAGCGTGTGTTTTCAATTCCAGTTTAAGTGTGTTTATGTAAATAGGTGGAGGCCAATTAGTGGGCATCCAGCTGAATGAATGTTTGTCATCACAAATTCATTGACTTCATCAGCTAACCTGCCATCATTTTCAATCACTGTGGACTACACCAAACACCTTTGGCTGTAAAGAGATCATGTGAGAAGTGATGCAAAAGCACAGATGTAGGAGCCAGGAAATGAGTGAAAATGAGACGTGTAAACTAAACTAAGTGCTTATTGTATTTGTGGTTAAATTTTTGTGCATTACTTAAATTTTGTACTAATTGATTGTGCATCGCAGAGGACAAAATTATCATACAAATACAATAATTATCGTACATCTGACAACGCTGAGAAGGTGAAGATTTTCTGGTGGTCTCAGTCCTGTTCCCCTCTGTGTTCTGCCACTTCCTACCTCTTCAGTACATATTGTTTTTAAAAACATGTTTAAATTCATTAAATGTTCCACATGTTTTCAGTTTAACCCCTTCTATGATTCCATTGTGTAAAATAAATCAAAATATCACCTCTAATGAATCATGAATCAATTGTGTATACGCCCAAACAGATTAATATGAATAAACAAACAGCTGTTTGATTAACACTTCCTGGAGTTCACACACGAAAAACATGATTTCAATTTTAGATGCATTCATGAAAACTGTTCATTTGAAAGAAATCAAACTACTAAACACATCTGAGCAATAGTGTTATTATGACTTGTTAATTTGAGTTGGGAAAACCACATTTATTTTGGCTTGTATTTAAGTGTGTACTTATTCCTACTGTTTTTGGAACATGTGATATTGAAGTTTTAGTAGTTTGAGTATTTGTTTATTGAGACTGGAATATAGGTTTTGTATGGGCCTCTTTTTTGTTTTGTTTTTTTTATCTTCATTGCAGTCAGCCGTAAGGCTCATTTGCTTTGTCTGAGTTTGTTTTTGTTTGTTTGTTTATTTTGCTTGGTTTGGTTTATATGTTTGAAATACAGATTAATTACTATAATTTACAAACCAACAGATAAGTTACTTATTATCATTAAAACCAGAAATCACAATCCAAAAATCTGGAGACCAACTTTGATTGTTTCTGTTTCAGCTTTATTATAGACAATTGATTACTGGTTGATATAGATATAGAGTATAATAACAATCACGTAAAAATGATGTCATGAAAGATAACTCAAACTCCTTCAAATTGAAAAAAAAACCTCCTCAACTCCTTCGACGCCAATAGATGAAGCAAGATTAAGGGTGAACTTTAATTTCATTTCTTCTTCAACTACGTTTTAAAAGAGACAAACAAATTTACCTTGTACCTTGTATTGTCACCAATATGTAAGAACAATGCCAATGATTGTCACAGTTGTGCTTTTCTTCATAGTTTACAGAGGACATCATTAACGTGTTGATGGCGCACATCCTGGCGCAGACAAACCACAGGAGGAGAATGCCAGACAGCATCTTGCCCGTGTCTGGAACTGGTTAATATTCGTGGCCGATGGCAGAGTTCCTGCTGTGGCCCTGCCTTTATCACCGTACATTCCGAGTTCCGGAACTTTCATCTGAAATGAAGCAGTTGAAAGTTCCGGAACTCGAAATATATAGATGTCATCTAACTTTGTTGTGAGTGTGATGTCACGGAGAAAACATTCGGCCACAGTCTCAGAGGTTCTAGCTGACCTAAATATCACAAGATATCGCACACTTCTCCACGAAGCCTCGTAACAAATGTTAGATTGTTATTTAAAGTGGATTTTTGATGACATCATGTCATAGCTTAAACTCACTGAACTCATTTGAGGCGAAAAACTTGACTTCTGAAAGCGTGTGTTTTCAATTCCAGTTTAAGTGTGTTTATGTAAATAGGTGGAGGCCAATTAGTGGGCATCCAGCTGAATAAATGTTTGTCATCACAAATTCATTGACTTCATCAGCTAACCTGCCATCATTTTCAATCACTGTGGACTACACCAAACACCTTTGGCTGTAAAGAGATCATGTGAGAAGTGATGCAAAAGCACAGATGTAGGAGCCAGGAAATGAGTGAAAATGAGGCGTGTAAACTAAACTAAGTGCTTATTGTATTTGTGGTTAAATTGTTATGCGTTCACGGAAATTTTGTAATAATTGATTGTGCATCGCACAGAGGACAAAATTATCATACAAATACAATAATTATCGTACATCTGACAACGCTGAGAAGGTGAAGATTTTCTGGTGGTCTCAGTCCTGTTCCCCTCTGTGTTCTGCCACTTCCTACCTCTTCAGTACATATTGTTTTTAAAAACATGTTTAAATTCATTAAATGTTCCACATGTTTTCAGTTTAACCCCTTCTATGATTCCATTGTGTAAAATAAATCAAAATATCACCTCTAATGAATCATGAATCAATTGTGTATACGCCCAAACAGATTAATATGAATAAACAAACAGCTGTTTGATTAACACTTCCTGGAGTTCACACACGAAAAACATGATTTCAATTTTAGATGCATTCATGAAAACTGTTCATTTGAAAGAAATCAAACTACTAAACACATCTGAGCAATAGTGTTATTATGACTTGTTAATTTGAGTTGGGAAAACCACATTTATTTTTGGCTTGTATTTAAGTGTGTACTTATTCCTACTGTTTTTGGAACATGTGATATTGAAGTTTTAGTAGTTTGAGTATTTGTTTATTGAGACTGGAATATAGGTTTTGTATGGGCCTCTTTTTTTTTTTATCTTCATTGCAGTCAGCCGTAAGGCTCATTTGCTTTGTCTGAGTTTGTTTTTTGTTTGTTTGTTTATTTTGCTTGGTTTGGTTTATATGTTTGAAATACAGATTAATTACTATAATTTACAAACCAACAGATAAGTTACTTATTATCATTAAAACCAGAAATCACAATCCAAAATACTGGAGACCAACTTTGATTGTTTCTGTTTCAGCTTTATTATAGACAATTGATTACTGGTTGATATAGATATAGAGTATAATAACAATCACGTAAAAATGATGTCATGAAAGATAACTCAAACTCCTTCAAATTGAAAAAAAAAACCTCCTCAACTCCTTCGGCGTAATAGATGAAGCAAGATTAAGGGTGAACTTTAATTTCATTTCTTCTTCAACTACGTTTTTAAAAGAGACAAACAAATTTACCTTGTACCTTGTATTGTCACCAATATGTAAGAACAATGCCAATGATTGTCACAGTTGTGCTTTTCTTCATAGTTTACAGAGGACATCATTAACGTGTTGATGGCGCACATCCAGCGCAGACAAACCACAGGAGGAGAATGCCAGACAGCATCTTGCCCGTGTCTGGAACTGGTTAATATTCGTGGCCGATGGCAGAGTTCCTGCTGTGGCCCTGCCTTTATCACCGTACATTCAGAGTTCCGGAACTTTCATCTGAAATGAAGCAGTTGAAAGTTCCGGAACTCAGAATATATGGTGATATCATCTAACTTTGTTGTGAGTGTGATGTCACGGAGAAAACATTCGGCCACAGTCTCAGAGGTTCTAGCTGACCTAAATATCACAAGATATCGCACACTTCTCCACGAAGCCTCGTAACAAATGTTCGATTGTTATTTAAAGTGGATTTTGATGACATCATGTCATAGCTTAAACTCACTGAACTCATTTGAGGCGAAAAACTTGACTTCTGAAAGGCGTGTGTTTTCAATTCCAGTTTAAGTGTGTTTATGTAAATAGGTGGAGGCCAATTAGTGGGCATCCAGCTGAATAAATGTTGTCATCACAAATTCATTGACTTCATCAGCTAACCTGCCATCATTTTCAATCACTGTGGACTACACCAAACACCTTTGGCTGTAAAGAGATCATGTGAGAAGTGATGCAAAAGCACAGATGTAGGAGCCAGGAAATGAGTGAAAATGAGACGTGTAAACTAAACTAAGTGCTTATTGTATTTGTGGTTAAATTGTTATGCGTTACGGAAATTTTGTAATAATTGATTGTGCATCGCACAGAGGACAAAATTATCATACAAATACAATAATTATCGTACATCTGACAACGCTGAGAAGGTGAAGATTTTCTGGTGGTCTCAGTCCTGTTCCCCTCTGTGTTCTGCCACTTCCTACCTCTTCAGTACATATTGTTTTTAAAAACATGTTTAAATTCATTAAATGTTCCACATGTTTTCAGTTTAACCCCTTCTATGATTCCATTGTGTAAAATAAATCAAAATATCACCTCTAATGAATCATGAATCAATTGTGTATACGCCCAAACAGATTAATATGAATAAACAAACAGCTGTTTGATTAACACTTCCTGGAGTTCACACACGAAAAACATGATTTCAATTTTAGATGCATTCATGAAAACTGTTCATTTGAAAGAAATCAAACTACTAAACACATCTGAGCAATAGTGTTATTATGACTTGTTAATTTGAGTTGGGAAAACCACATTTATTTTTGGCTTGTATTTAAGTGTGTACTTATTCCTACTGTTTTTGGAACATGTGATATTGAAGTTTTAGTAGTTTGAGTATTTGTTTATTGAGACTGGAATATAGGTTTTGTATGGGCCTCTTTTTTGTTTTGTTTTTTTTATCTTCATTGCAGTCAGCCGTAAGGCTCATTTGCTTTTGTCTGAGTTTGTTTTTTGTTTGTTTGTTTATTTTGCTTGGTTTGGTTTATATGTTTGAAATACAGATTAATTACTATAATTTACAAACCAACAGATAAGTTACTTATTATCATTAAAACCAGAAATCACAATCCAAAAACTGGAGACCAACTTTGATTGTTTCTGTTTCAGCTTTATTATAGACAATTGATTACTGGTTGATATAGATATAGAGTATAATAACAATCACGTAAAAATGATGTCATGAAAGATAACTCAAACTCCTTCAAATTGAAAAAAAAACCTCCTCAACTCCTTGACGCCAATAGATGAAGCAAGATTAAGGGTGAACTTTAATTTCATTTCTTCTTAAACTACGTTTTTAAAAGAGACAAACAAATTTACCTTGTACCTTGTATTGTCACCAATATGTAAGAACAATGCCAATGATTGTCACAGTTGTGCTTTTCTTCATAGTTTACAGAGGACATCATTAACGTGTTGATGGCGCACATCCTGGCGCAGACAAACCACAGGAGGAGAATGCCAGACAGCATCTTGCCCGTGTCTGGAACTGGTTAATATTCGTGGCCGATGGCAGAGTTCCTGCTGTGGCCCTGCCTTTATCACCGTACATTCCGAGTTCCGGAACTTTCATCTGAAATGAAGCAGTTGAAAGTTCCGGAACTCGGAATGTATATGATGTCATCTAACTTTGTTGTGAGTGTGATGTCACGGAGAAAACATTCCGCCACAGTCTCAGAGGTTCTAGCTGACCTAAATATCACAAGATATCGCACACTTCTCATGAAGCCTCGTAACAAATGTTCGATTGTTATTTAAAGTGGATTTTTGATGACATCATGTCATAGCTTAAACTCACTGAACTCATTTGAGGCCGAAAAACTTGACTTCTGAAAGGCGTGTGTTTTCAATTCCAGTTTAAGTGTGTTTATGTAAATAGGTGGAGGCCAATTAGTGGGCATCCAGCTGAATAAATGTTTGTCATCACAAATTCATTGACTTCATCAGCTAACCTGCCATCATTTTCAATCACTGTGGACTACACCAAACACCTTTGGCTGTAAAGAGATCATGTGAGAAGTGATGCAAAAGCACAGATGTAGGAGCCAGGAAATGAGTGAAAATGAGACGTGTAAACTAAACTAAGTGCTTATTGTATTTGTGGTTAAATTATTGTACGTTACGGAAATTTTGTAATAATTGATTGTGCATTGCACAGAGGACAAAATTATCATACAAATACAATAATTATCATACATCTGACAACGCTGAGAAGGTGAAGATTTTCTGGTGGTCTCAGTCCTGTTCCCCTCTGTGTTCTGCCACTTCCTACCTCTTCAGTACATATTGTTTTAAAAACATGTTTAAATTCATTAAATGTTCCACATGTTTTCAGTTTAACCCCTTCTATGATTCCATTGTGTAAAATAAATCAAAATATCACCTCTAATGAATCATGAATCAATTGTGTATACGCCCAAACAGATTAATATGAATAAACAAACAGCTGTTTGATTAAAACTTCCTGGAGTTCACACACGAAAAACATGATTTCAATTTTAGATGCATTCATGAAAACTGTTCATTTGAAAGAAATCAAACTACTAAACACATCTGAGCAATAGTGTTATTATGACTTGTTAATTTGAGTTGGGAAAACCACATTTATTTTTGGCTTGTATTTAAGTGTGTACTTATTCCTACTGTTTTTGGAACATGTGATATTGAAGTTTTAGTAGTTTGAGTATTTGTTTATTGAGACTGGAATATAGGTTTTGTATGGGCCTCTTTTTTTTTTTTTATCTTCATTGCAGTCAGCCGTAAGGCTCATTTGCTTTTGTCTGAGTTTGTTTTTTGTTTGTTTGTTTATTTTGCTTGGTTTGGTTTATATGTTTGAAATACAGATTAATTACTATAATTTACAAACCAACAGATAAGTTACTTATTATCATTAAAACCAGAAATCACAATCCAAAAAACTGGAGACCAACTTTGATTGTTTCTGTTTCAGCTTTATTATAGACAATTGATTACTGGTTGATATAGATATAGAGTATAATAACAATCACGTAAAAATGATGTCATGAAAGATAACTCAAACTCCTTCAAATTGAAAAAAAAACCTCCTCAACTCCTTGACGCCAATAGATGAAGCAAGATTAAGGGTGAACTTTAATTTCATTTCTTCTTCAACTACGTTTTTAAAAGAGACAAACAAATTTACCTTGTACCTTGTATTGTCACCAATATGTAAGAACAATGCCAATGATTGTCACAGTTGTGCTTTTCTTCATAGTTTACAGAGGACATCATTAACGTGTTGATGGCGCACATCCTGGCGCAGACAAACCACAGGAGGAGAATGCCAGACAGCATCTTGCCCGTGTCTGGAACTGGTTAATATTCGTGGCCGATGGCAGAGTTCCTGCTGTGGCCCTGCCTTTATCACCGTACATTCCGAGTTCCGGAACTTTCATCTGAAATGAAGCAGTTGAAAGTTCCGGAACTCGAAATATATATGATATCATCTAACTTTGTTGTGAGTGTGATGTCACGGAGAAAACATTCGGCCACAGTCTCAGAGGTTCTAGCTGACCTAAATATCACAAGATATCGCACACTTCTCACGAAGCCTCGTAACAAATGTTCGATTGTTATTTAAAGTGGATTTTTGATGACATCATGTCATAGCTTAAACTCACTGAACTCATTTGAGGCTGAAAAACTTGACTACGAAAGGCGTGTGTTTTCAATTCCAGTTTAAGTGTGTTTATGTAAATAGGTGGAGGCCAATTAGTGGGCATCCAGCTGAATGAATGTTTGTCATCACAAATTCATTGACTTCATCAGCTAACCTGCCATCATTTTCAATCACTGTGGACTACACCAAACACCTTTGGCTGTAAAGAGATCATGTGAGAAGTGATGCAAAAGCACAGATGTAGGAGCCAGGAAATGAGTGAAAATGAGACGTGTAAACTAAACTAAGTGCTTATTGTATTTGTGGTTAAATTTTTGTACGTTACGGAAATTTTGTAATAATTGATTGTGCATCGCACAGAGGCCAAAATTATCATACAAATACAATAATTATCGTACATCTGACAACGCTGAGAAGGTGAAGATTTTCTGGTGGTCTCAGTCCTGTTCCCCTCTGTGTTCTGCCACTTCCTACCTCTTCAGTACATATTGTTTTTAAAAACATGTTTAAATTCATTAAATGTTCCACATGTTTTCAGTTTAACCCCTTCTATGATTCCATTGTGTAAAATAAATCAAAATATCACCTCTAATGAATCATGAATCAATTGTGTATACGCCCAAACAGATTAATATGAATAAACAAACAGCTGTTTGATTAACACTTCCTGGAGTTCACACACGAAAAACATGATTTCAATTTTAGATGCATTCATGAAAACTGTTCATTTGAAAGAAATCAAACTACTAAACACATCTGAGCAATAGTGTTATTATGACTTGTTAATTTGAGTTGGGAAAACCACATTTATTTTTGGCTTGCATTTAAGTGTGTACTTATTCCTACTGTTTTTGGAACATGTGATATTGAAGTTTTAGTAGTTTGAGTATTTGTTTATTGAGACTGGAATATAGGTTTTGTATGGGCCTCTTTTTTTTTTTTTTATCTTCATTGCAGTCAGCCGTAAGGCTCATTTGCTTTTGTCTGAGTTTGTTTTTTGTTTGTTTGTTTATTTTGCTTGGTTTGGTTTATATGTTTGAAATACAGATTAATTACTATAATTTACAAACCAACAGATAAGTTACTTATTATCATTAAAACCAGAAATCACAATCCAAAAACTGGAGTCCATCTTTGATTGTTTCTGTTTCAGCTTTATTATAGACAATTGATTACTGGTTGATATAGATATAGAGTATAATAACAATCACGTAAAAATGATGTCATGAAAGATAACTCAAACTCCTTCAAATTGAAAAAAACCTCCTCAACTCCTTGACGCCAATAGATGAAGCAAGATTAAGGGTGAACTTTAATTTCATTTCTTCTTCAACTACGTTTTTAAAAGAGACAAACAAATTTACCTTGTACCTTGTATTGTCACCAATATGTAAGAACAATGCCAATGATTGTCACAGTTGTGCTTTTCTTCATAGTTTACAGAGGACATCATTAACGTGTTGATGACGCACATCACGGCGCAGACAAACCACAGGAGGAGAATGCCAGACAGCATCTTGCCCGTGTCTGGAACTGGTTAATATTAAGTGGCCCGATGGCAGAGTTCCTGCTGTGGCCCTGCCTTTATCACCGTACATTCAGAGTTCCGGAACTTTCATCTGAAATGAAGCAGTTGAAAGTTCCGGAACTCAGAATGTATGGTGATGTCATCTAACTTTGTTGTGAGTGTGATGTCACGGAGAAAACATTCGCCACAGTCTCAGAGGTTCTAGCTGACCTAAATATCACAAGATATCGCACACTTCTCCACGAAGCCTCGTAACAAATGTTCGATTGTTATTTAAAGTGGATTTTGATGACATCATGTCATAGCTTAAACTCACTGAACTCATTTGAGGCGAAAAACTTGACTTCTACGAAAGGCGTGTGTTTTCAATTCCAGTTTAAGTGTGTTTATGTAAATAGGTGGAGGCCAATTAGTGGGCATCCAGCTGAATAAATGTTTGTCATCACAAATTCATTGACTTCATCAGCTAACCTGCCATCATTTTCATTCACTGTGGACTACACCAAACACCTTTGGCTGTAAGGAGATCATGTGAGAAGTGATGCAAAAGCACAGATGTAGGAGCCAGGAAATGAGCGAAAATGAGACGTGTAAACTAAACTAAGTGCTTATTGTATTTGTGGTTAAATTATTGTACATTACGGAAATTTTGTAATAATTATTATTAATTATGCATTGCACAGAGGACAAAATTATCATACAAATACAATAATTATCCTACATCTGACAACACTGAGAAGGTGAAGATTTTCTGGTGGTCTCAGTCCTGTTCCCCTCTCTGTTCTACCACTTCCTACCTCTTCAGTACATATTGTTTTTAAAAACATGTTTAAATTCATTAAATGTTCCACGTTTTCAGCTTAACCCCTTCTATGATTCCATTGTGTAAAATAAATCAAAATATCACCTCTAATGAATCATGAATCAATTGTGTATACGCGGAAACTAATATGAATAAACAAAAAGCTGTTTTATTAAAACTTCCTGGAGTTCACGCACGAAAAAACATGATTTAAATTTAAGATGCATTCATGAAAACTGTTCATTTGAAAGAAATCAAACTACTAAACACATCTGAGCAATAGTGTAATTATGACTTGTTAATTTGAGTTGGGAAAACCACATTTATTTTTGGCTTGTATTTAAGTGTGTACTTATTTCTACTGTTTTTGGAACATGTGATATTGAAGTTTTAGCAGTTTAAGTATTTGTTTACTGAGACTGGAATACAGGTTTTGTATGGGCCTCTTTTTTTTTTAAACTTCATTGCAGTCGGCCGTAAGGCTCGTTTGCTTTTGTCTGTGTTTTTGTTTGTTTGTTTGTTTCATATGTTTGAAATAAAGATTCATTCATTCAATTAACAACAGATTTGTTGCTTATTATCATTAAAACCAGAAATCACAATCCAAACAGTAAAAACTGGAGACCAACTTTGATTGCTTCTGTTTCAGCTTTATTATAGAGACAATTGATTACTGGTTGATATAGAGTATAATAACAATCACGTAAAAATGATGTCATGAAAGATAACTCAAACTCCTTCAAAAAAAAAAGAATCACATCATCATGATTTCAAATCAAATATCAGTTCAATACAACAAGATAAAAGTCAGTGACATGATCCAAAAGAAAAGCTGAGGTGAGAGCAGCGTTCACAGGTGAAGAACTGAAATGTTAAAGATGATGAACAACAGTGTGAGAGTGCAGAGCGCCCCCTGCTGTGTGTCAGGCTGCAGCCCAAAACTCTGATCCCTGAAGCCACACGGACCCACAACAGCACAAAGAAAATACACACACAATATGTACAATATATACAGATTTATCTGCACGCTGTCAGGTCAAAGGTCGACTTCTGACCTGAGAAACTTTGTCTCTCACTATTCTTATTTTTCTCTCTTTCTAAACATCAAGGTATAACATTTAAAATAAAACAAAAAGTATCATCCAGAAAAATTTCAGACTGAAGCTTCAGCTGATTGTACTACTTAATATATTCTCACGAGGAACTCATTTTCTACTAAACATAACTATAAACAAAAGAAAGTGTAAAAACAAACACAAAATTCATAAGTTTTCTGAAATTTCATTCAAATTAAACCATATTCCAGCTCTATATTTATTAACCACATTTTAAATCTTTTTTTTTTTAAATAAGTTTTCATTGTTAACCAGACTTTACACATTTTAATTCACTGTGACAACCGTTCCACCTGTGAGCCCTGTGACAGACACACATGTGCTTTGCATGTTTTTTTCCAGCTTTATCCTGACATTTGATTTTCACTCACTCATTCTATTTCAGCATCTTGAAACATCATTCTTATGTCGTCACTGATTTGCCAGTTTTTAAATATGAAAAACTGTGTTTTAGGTCATTTAAATGATAGCTGGTCCTGGTCCTCCGGTTCACAGCGACCACGATGACACAGAGCGTCAGCAGCAGAAGGCTGAGCACTGACCATCTCACTTTGTAGAAGGTGGAGTGAACCCCAAACGGATCTTTGTACTGTAACACTGTTTTGCTTGCTGTCAGACATTGAAAAGGTTCACCCCAAACTACACACCAATACTCTCCTGTGTCTCTCAGTGAGACATTAGAGATAACCAAAGTACCACCATCACCGTACCTTATTCTTCTCATCCCCCTTAAAGGCCATACAACAACAACTCTGCCTTCTGTTTGGTTCGACTTAATGAACCAAAAATACCACCGCCCCCTTTCCTGATCTTTGCATCTGAGAGTGACGTTTTCTCCCTCTGAGAAGAGCTCTACATCAGGAGGACCAAAGTTAGGACACACCAGGAGATAGTACTGTTTCTCACTGACAGGAGTTTTACAGACGTACTCACCTGAGTGGTTTAATGTCAGTGATGAAACCACCAGAGAGTAGTTTTGGTCCACAGTCTGGTTTGGTTGTTTTACTGTACTTACAGCCCAGCGTGGGGGCTGGTCATCACTGAAATCAGTGAGAGCGCACGGTAACACGGCCGTCTCTCCCACTGAGCGATAGATCGCCTCTGTGTACACCTTTAACACTACAGAGTCACTGCTGACACACTGCTGCTGCTCCATCAGCAGACAGCTGAACTCTGTCTTGGCTGTTGTTGTGAAATTAAACACGTGAAGAGCTGATGTGTTTTTATTCAGTTGGTATCTTCCTCCAACATCGTCCATCACTGATGTCTCATTGTCCCCAAAAACTCTGCTCCATATTTCCTGTTTAAATCCAAAGTCACGTCTGAGCCACAGGACGTTCAGATTGTCAGCCGCTCCCTCACATGGCAGAACCTCTGTTGCCCCAGCTGTCACTCCAAAACCTCTTCCATGAACCACTCTCCTGCAGACGATGACAGAGCTGTTCTTGTCATGTGTGACTCTGCCGTCGTTCCAACACTCCTCTCGGTACGGGCCGGAGTCTGAGTGGGTCAGGTTGTGGATCTTGTAAGAAGAGATATTGTTTGTGCTGATGACTGACAGTCGTTGTTTCAGGTCTTCAGGTGCTGTGGAGTTGTGGGACCAGAGGTCAGAGGTGTTCCACAGGACGAGCTTCTCCTCACCAACAGACCTGGAGATCAGGCAGGAGTCGGCCTCCTCGGGGAGCTCAAAGGTGTAAGAGTCCCGTTCCTTCTTGATGCTGATGAGTTCTTGTGCATGAATGTTGTTGATGAGAGCAAACAGCAGGAACCAGAGCTCTGTGACTGCAGCCATTCTGCTCCGAGGTCTCCGTCTGAGAGTCTGTCAAACACTGACAGATCATGAACTCTGTGTCAACCCTCATCATCAGCTTCTCTCTGCGGTCTCAACAACCTGTCACATGTCTTTATCTCTTCATCAGCGGAAACTTCGATGCACCCGGCTCTCTATCCAGTCATCTCTGTCAGTGAGGCTGTCGTGTCTTAAAACACACATTACTGAGGAACTGAAATGATTTTACAGAACTGGGTTGGTTTGGATTTAGTTTGTTCATGCCTCAAACAGACAGGGTCTCGCATGCAACTAAACACCTCTTTTACTAACCAAGGCAGGTGCCTGATTTGCACCTGATTGTCAGCACCTGTGAGGATGGGCCCTGCTACAGTGGTCAGTTGGTGTCGCTCCAAGAATCGTGCCAGAGTGACCAGCACAACCACGTTGGCTGACATACGGCAAATGCTGGCTGAAGAAAGGGATGCCATCCCACTGCAGTGTGTGACCAGGCTGGTGACCAGCATGAGGAGATGCCAGACTGTTGTGGCTGTGTATGGTTCCTCCACACGCTACTGAGGCTCTTTTTTGTTAAATGAATAAATTAATAAATTGACAATATGTCTTGTTTCTTCAGACGTCAATCATCCAATCCAACAAACAAGAGTCAATAGCAGAATAAGCTGCTTGGCATTGGCAGAGAAGTTTTGCTGTTTTTTTGGATAAATGTATTTTTGGAATACTTGTTGTCTGCTTAATATTGTACAAAGTGAGTAAATTGCCAACTACTGTGTCAAGAGCTCCGAAATCCTTCACCTTTACTATTAACATGGTCGTTTTGGTTATAATTATTAATTTAATTATTAATCAGAGTCCCAAACTGATAGTTTAGTGTAATTTATGAGACAACTGGTTACCCTTGCATGAGGCCTAATCATTAAATGGTTGCCTCATTTTTTAGCCAAATACCTACACAGTTTATGTTTTTGAGTCACAAATCTGAGTTATGAAATATGTCTACATATTTTGATATTAATTAATTGATGAATATCACTCATTTTCAAATACATGAACTAAGGTATCTAGTCTTTCACAATTTTTTTGCTTCGTTTTTGATTTCCTGTTAATATTACTTTTATTTTATTTTTTTTACGTTTGAAATAAATCAAATCAAAGACAAATATACATATATACATCCAGAAGATGCAAACACAATACAACAATGTGTTGAGATTTTTTACGAAGTACTTTGAATATTTAAGTAGTTTTTTTTAAAGCATTACTCCAGTACTTCTTCCTCAAGTTATATTTTGACTCAAGTAATAGAGTACTGTCTGCCCCTTCCCACAATGCAGCTGGACAGTGTCCAGCCCAGAGTTGGATTTGTCCCTCAGGCGTCACAGCATGAGATGGATGTGTGGAGCTTCACTGTGTCTGAAAGATATTCCCGCAGTAACTGTGGGGGCAGAGAGGACAGGTCGTCCTGTCCTCTCTGCACGTCCCTCTACATGTCCCTCTATTCGTCCTCTCTGCTGGAGTCAAGCAAACACTGAAACCACTCAGCTTATCAGCTCTCTCTGCGCTCGCCACATCCTCACTGCATCAGGGGAAACTTTGGAGGTGTCCCAACCCACTGAGGTTGTGATGTGTTCAGATTACTGAGAGACGCGCAGGAAGCAGCAGTGAGACGTGACAGAGACACATCCTGTGTGTTTGTATCTGCATCTGTGAGGGAGAGAAAGGAGCATATATCAATATAATACATATGTTAAAAAATAAAAAGTGAGGCAGAGAAGACTTCAGTGTGGAGCTTCTTGGATTTTCACCTCTTGTCATTCGAACACCATGTCACCTGACTACCATCACCATAGCAACGACGCAGCAGGCACTTTTACAATCTCTCAAGAAATGTTTTACATTATCAGTGATTATGATATATGATAACATGATGATCATTTTTAGAGAAAAAATACTTTTGCTCCGGTTAGGCAGCAGTGTTGTGTGATGACTGTCAGGCGGCAGATATTAAGTCAAGTCAAGTCAATTTTATTTATAGAGCCCATTATCACAAAACATGGTTTGCCTCAGAGGGCTTTACAGTGTACAACATCCCTCTACCCTTAGACCCTCACATCACTCAAGGAAAAACTCCTGAAAAAGAACCTCTGTAACGGGGAAAAAAAAGGAAGAATAACAAGGTGCGAAATTATCAAATGCACTCTGTGATGATATTGTGGGTCATTGTGGGTCTATGATGATATTGATAAGAGTCTCATGCATATATTGATACGTAGGTGTCCAAAGGCATGATCACAGCATCAGCACAACCAGGACCAAGAGCACGATCAGGGCGAGCGGGGGTACAGTAGATACATTTGTGTATCATCAGCATAACAATGAAAATTTATTTCTGAGTGTTTTTCTAATAATGTTGCCTAGAGGAAGCATATATAAAGTAAAAAGGATTGGTCCAAGCACAGAAGCAGACCTTAGTATGAGACCTTAGTATTACTGACGTCACAGTTTATATAATGCAGCACAGTGAGGATACAGACATTTTTAGCAGACCTCCCACTGCTTCTGTAATCGCTTATAATAGGAGCTGCTGTTCCACATTGACTCTTTGATGTTTTCCTTGTGTCCACCGTGTCGCGCTGGAGAACACATTCTACTCATGTTCCTGGATATGAATTATGGATCACAGCATGTAAATATCATCTTAAACTGTCTTACAAGGCTTACTTCTTGTTGCCAGTAGGTGGCGCAGTACTATGACACCTAACTGGCATGTTGATGCTTTCGAAATTATGTTTTTATATTATCCATAAAGTGCGTTACTTGGAATGACCTTCGCCACACACTTACCAAACAGAAACATATTGCTATTCATAACTCTAGATTGTGTCGAGTGGCTTTATCATTGCAGAATAAGTCACAGCATATCCAAGTCGGACTTAGTAGGAAATGTGTCGTGAGCGAGCAAAAGATGAGCAGCTATCGGTCTTTTTCAGTCATTTGATGCTGATGACACGTGAAAGTCAGATGGTTGTCAGGAAGTGAAGAACAGCGGTTTGGAATCATTGGAAATGGAGGAAAGTGAATACAAGGACCTGCACACAGCAGCTATCCTCAGAACATTTTAGACGCATTAGATATGATCCCCACACTAAAAGTGATTTTTCCCACCGGTTGACTGATTTTCCTGAGATGGAGGTGATCCATATCACAAAGAATTCACTTCCACATCTGTGTTTCATGTGGTACATGCTCACTGTATATGCAATGTCTGTATTTTACTTAAATTTACTGACAAACATTACAGTACATTTCCATGTACATTTCAGTGGCGCGACAGTGTAGCTGGATTAGGCCATTTAATTGGATGGCTGTCCTTGTCTCAGTATACAGGTGGAGATATGCCCCCTTTCAGCTAAATGCAAAACATGTATATTATTTATAGTCTATGACATAGACCTATATCACAAAAAGTGAGAATTTTCAACTGCCTCTGCACAGAAGCAGTTGAAAGTTCCGGAACTCGGAATGTATGATGTGAGTGTGATGTCACGGAGAAAACGTTTGGCCACAGTCTCAGAGGTTCTAGTTTACCTAAATATCACAAGATATTACACACTTCTCACAAAGCCACGC
Source organism: Plectropomus leopardus (assembly GCF_026936395.1). Classification (NCBI taxonomy): domain Eukaryota; kingdom Metazoa; phylum Chordata; class Actinopteri; order Perciformes; family Serranidae; genus Plectropomus; species Plectropomus leopardus. Next base: position 59,283 of record NW_028274712.1, read on the forward strand.
AACAAATGTTCTATTGTTAATCAAAGAGGATTTTTCAGTTATATTTTATGAGATGTGAAGAAATGTTCAGTTCCAAAGCTGATATTGGTCTTGTTTAGTTTAAGGTCCCTCAAAGTTTAGCATATCTGGCGTTTAATTTTCACTTACATTTGAATGTGAAATCTGCGGTCCGATCGCCGCTCTGTGCTGCCATGATGACAAAAGAGTTTTGAGAATAACCGGTGTGCAAGGAATCTTGGGAAATGGATGGCCGCGAAGGATAGTAGCGATGTGTCCTCCAAAAAGAGGGAAAATAAGGCCGCATTTGTGGGCTGCTCAAGGAGGAGCCTTCGAATTGTGACCAAATGGGACAGCCTTTGCGCAGCACTAGGACATAATCGGCCTTCGAATGCAGCCTCCGAAGAATGCAGACCTTGAACTGGGACACAGCTATAGACTGCAGCACAAACAACAGCTGCAACTTGATGACATCATAGACTGAAGCCCAGTCATCAGCTGATGACGTGATGACATCATAGACTGCAGCCCAAACAACAGCTGATGACTTGATGAAATCATACACTTCAGCCAGTAACACAGCTGATGACTTGATGACATCATAGACTGTTGCCCAAACATCAGCTGATGACTTGATAACATCATAGACTGTAGCCCAAACAACACTTGATGACACTGTACACTGCAGTCCGAATAACAATGGATGAATTGATGACATCACAGACTGCAGCCTGTACATTACTTAATGACTTGATGACATCATAGACTTCAGCACATACAACAGCTGATGACATAATGACATCATAGACTACAGCCCAACCAACAGGTTATGACTTGATGACATCTTAGCGATAGTAGCAGTTTACTGACCCTAGTTTCATTAGTGTGTATATTCCTGAAGCACACGTTTCTTGTGCTCAGTTGAAATCCCCGTCCGTGTGACAGGGAGGAGGGAGAGGTGGCAGAGCTTTCTGCCCGATCCGGTGAGGGTGGTTTTGAGTCCGTTCAGACCTGCCACTCTGGCTCTGCTTCCTCTCTCTGGAATTCATATTTAAGTCGTAATTTCTGATCAATGACTCTAGGATCCTCATTGAGTGCTTATCCTTTTTACTGTTCACCACCTTGGTTCTGTTGAACTGCACTACGCCAATCCCGTTGCCTCTTGAGCATTACTGCTCCCTTGTTTCCTAGCTTTCCCGGATCCTGGCTACAACCTTGGCTGTGCCTGATCATTGTGAAATCTGTGCTGATGCTGTGATCCTGCCTTTGGTTGTGCTCGTGCTGTGGCTGCACTGATTCTGTACCCCCCGCTCGCCCTGATCGTGCTCTTAGTCCCGGTTGCTCCGATGCTGCGATCATACCTTTGGACACCTCCGTATCAATATATGCATGAGACTCATGCACTCATCATCCTATGCTGCTCTTCCTGAGGTTTCTTCCCTTTTTTTCCCCGTTACAGGGGTTCTCGTTACAGTTTTTCCTTGGGTGATGTGAGGGTCTAAGGGCAGAGGGATGTCGTACACTGTAAAGCCCTCTGAGGCAAACCTTGTTTTGTGATAATGGGCTCTACAAATAAAATTGACTTGACTTGACTTTACTTGTACTTTAACTCAAGTAATAACTCAGTAACTTTCACTTGGATTAACATTTGGCCAGGAGTAGCTATACTCTCACTCAACGAATAGAGTACCTTGTCCACTACTACCCACAATGCAGCTGGACAGTGTGTTTGTGTCCAGCTCAGAGTTGCATTTTTCCCTCAGATGTCATGGCATGAAATGGATGTGTGGAGCTGCACTATGTCTGAAAGATATTCCCCGCAGTAACTGTGGGGACAGAAAAGGACAGTGTGAATGTCGTCCTGTCCACTCTGCATGTCCTCTCTGCTGGAGTCGAGCAAACACTGACACCACTCAGCTTATCAGCTCTCTCTGCGCTCACCACATCCTCATGTCTTTATCTCATCATCAAGGGAAACTTTCAGCAGTCAGACGTGACAGAGACACATCGTGCGTGTTTGTATCTACATCCGTAGAACATCCCGGCATGGACTCTGCCTTGTCGTGTTGCTGGGGCTTGTGTGCCTCAGTGATCCAGACTTTCAAAGATGTTCCAACAGAACAGAGCATACTCCTGACTTCACAAACAGGAGTATGCTCTGCTCTATTGGAGTGTCTTTGAATGTCTTCTGTGGAGAGGCCAGACCAAAGAGTCTGACGGAAAAAAAAACTTGCCCCTACCACTTTGCGCCCCCTTGATGCTCTTAGCTGAGTGTCCCCTGGGGTCCAAGCATTTACTTTTAGAGTATTCAAATCAGGCCTGGTCGCCTGAATACCGCAGCTAGGAATAGAATAGGACTCCGGATCTATTTTGTGGGTTTTCTCTCTGAATTGGGACTGTGATTAAGAGGGACGGCCAGGGGTATTCGTATTGTTGGCTAGAGGTGAAATTTTTTGATAGCGAAAGCATTTGCTAAGAATGTTTTCATTTATCAAAAAGTTGGAGGTTTGAAGATGATCGGACACCATCGTAGTTCCGAACATAAACGATGCCAACTAGCGATCTGGCAGCGTTATTCCCATGACCCATCAGAACAGCGTCCGGGAAACCAAAGTCTTTGGGTTCCGGGGAGTATGGTTGCAAAGCTGAAACTTAAAGGAATTGACGGAAGGGACCACCAGGAGTGGAGCCTGCGGCTAAATTTGACTCAACACGGAAACCTCACCCGGAACCCGGAAAAGATCCACAGAATGATAGCTCTTTCTCGATTTGAAGCGATTTGTCTGGTTATTTCTCATAACAAATAAGACTGCGGCATGTTAACTAGTTACACGGCCCCTTGGACAAGGTCAACAAAGACAAGGCTCTCCCAGTCGGCTTTATGCAACAAAAAGTCCCACATCAGAGCCAGCTGTGAATTCCTCTGATCAGCTAACGCTAAGATGCGGGGTTGACTGGAACACCCCGAAAAAGCTTTTTTTTTTTTTTAAAAAAAGAAAATGTTCCTTGTTAATTGTTGCTTTTGCTTTGTTGTTTTTTTCCTTCACTCCCTGTAAATTGTTCCCTCTGTGTCATAATTTGACTTTCTTCACAGGGCTGTCTAAATAATTCATTTTTGTAAATAGTTTTCTGAATTGTGTGTAGAAAGTTTAGTTTGTGTGTGTTTGCTTGTACATAATATTTGTGAAAATTTGTGCGATTTATCACTAAAGATTTGTAAAATTAGATTTCTGTTTTGTTTTTTGTTTTGTCTTTATGGTCTCTTAACTATATGTACATTCAAGTTACGTCACTGCAGCCTAAATATCCCGATAGCCCAGGCTGTGCTGAAAAGAAAAAGGTGAGGATATACGAACCAAAACTTGGAGAAACAGCTCAGTGTTCAGAGGGTTAAAATCTCTTCTTTGCTTTGTTTGTTTTACATGTTTAAAAAAAAGATCCATGCATTCAATTTACAACAGATTTGTTGCTTATTATCATTAAAACCAAAAAACACGATCCAAACAGTAAAAAGTGGAGACCGACTTTGATTGTTTCTATTTCAGCTTTATTATAGAGACGATTGATTACTGGTTGATATAGATTTAGAGTATAATAACAATCACATAAAAATGATGTCATGAAAAACAACTTACACTCCTTCAAATGAAATTAAAAAATCACATCATCATCTGATTTCAAATCAAACATCAGTTCAATAAAACAAGATAAAAGTCCGTCACACGGACCCACAACAACACAAAGAAAATATGCACACAAAATGTACAATATATACAGATATATCTGCACGCTGTCAGGTCAAAGGTCGACTTCTGAGCTGAGAAACGATTATAGCTGATTGTAGCTTCCCTTTTTACTGAATGTATTCACATGAAGAACTCATTTTCTACTAAACATAACTACTAACACAAAAAAATGTAAAAACAAAAACAGAATTCATAAAAGAAAAAGAATAGAATCAAAATTCTGAAACATTTCATTCAAAGAAAACCATATCCCAGCTGTATATTTAAAAACCACATTTTTTAAACATTTTTATTTTAATTTTCATCGTGAACTTAACAGTTTTAATTTGTAACAACTGTTCCACCTGTGACAGACACACATGCTCTGTATGTTTGTCCGGTTTTGTCCTGATATTTGATTTTCATGCACTCTTTTTATTTCAGCATCGTTAAACATCATTTTACATAACCACTAATTTGCCAGTTTTTGAAGATTTTAGGTGTTTTTAGGTCATTTCAGTGATAGCTGGTCCTGGTCCTCCGGTTCACAGCGACCACGATGACACAGAGCGTCAGCAGCAGAAGGCTGAGCACTGACCATCTCACTTTGTAGAAGGTGGAGTGAACCCCAAACGGATCTCTGTACTGTAACACTGTTTTGCTTGTTGACAGACACTGCAAATGTTCATCCACAACTGCACACCAATACTCTCCTGTGTCTCTCAGTGAGACATTAGCGATAACCAAAGAACCACCTTCACCGTACCTTATTCTACTCATCCCCCTTAAAGACCATATATTAACAGCTCTGCCTTCTGTTCGGTTCAACATGATGAACCATTCAACCCACCGACCCCTTTCCCGATCTTTACATCCGAGATTGACGTTTTCTCCCTCTGAGAAGAGCTCTACATCAGGAGGACCAAAGTTAAGACACACCACCAGATAGTACTTTTTCTCACTGACAGGAGTTTTACAGACGTACTCACCTGAGTGGTTTAACGTCAGTGATGAAACCACCAGAGAGTAGTTTTGGTCCACAGTCTGGTTTGGTTGTTCTATGGTATTTACAGCCCAGCGTGGGGGCTGGTCATCACTGAAATCAGTGAGAGCGCACGGTAACACGGCCGTCTCTCCCACTGAGCGATAGATCGCCTCTGTGAACACCTCTAACTCTACAGAGTCACTGCTGACACACTGCTGCTGCTCCATCAGCAGACAGCTGAACTCTGTCTTAGCTGTTGTTGTGAAATTAAACACGTGAAGAGCTGATGTGTTTTTATTCAGTTGGTATCTTCCTCCAACATCGTCCATCACTGATGTCTCATTGTCCCCAAAAACTCTGCTCCATATTTCCTGTTTAAATCCAAAGTCACGTTTGAGCCATAGGACGTTCAGATTGCCAACCACTCTGTTACATGACAGAACCTCTGTTCCTCCATGAGTCACTGAATATTTTCCTTCTTGATCCACGTCACTGCAGACGATGACAGATCTGTTCTTGTCATGTGTGACTCTGCCGTCGGTCCAACACTCCTCTCGATGCACGGGCCAGAGTCTGAGTGGGTCAGGTTGTGGATCTTGTAAGAAGAGATATTGTTTGTGCTGATGACTGAGAGTCGTTGTTTCAGGTCTTCAGGTGCTGTGGAGTTGTGGGACCAGAGGTCAGAGGTGTTCCACAGGACGAGCTTCTCCTCACCAACAGACCTGGAGATCAGGCAGGAGTCGGCCTCCTCGGGGAGCTCGAAGGTGTAAGAGTCCCGTTCCTCCTTGATGCTGATGAGTTCTTGTGCATGAATGTTGTTGATGAGAGCAAACAGCAGGAACCAGAGCTCTGTGACTGCAGCCATTCTGCTCCGAGGTCTCCGTCTGAGAGTCCGTCAAACACTGACACCTCACAAACTCAACCCTCATCACCAGCGTCTCTCTGCGGTCCCAACAACGTGACTTCTTTATCTCTTCATCAGCGGAAACTTTGACACATCCGGCTCTTTATCAAGTCATCTCTGCCAGTGAGGCTGTCGTGTCTTAAAACACACATTACTGATGAACTGAAATGATTTTACAGAACCGGGCTGGTTTAAATTGAGTTTGTTTATGCCTCACACAGACAGGGTTTCACATGCATCTTAATTCCCTTTTACTATCCAAAGCACCTTATTTACATATTAGATCCAACACTTATAAATTGGCTCTCAGCAGAAACACAGAGAGGGAACATAAAGCTCCTGCTTTTCTTTGTTCCTTTGACCAACCACATGGGCAGCTAAGGCCTTCCTCGCTCTGCAGCCATCTTTGATCCAGCATCTTGGACCTGGCGTCTCGTTGTAGCCTCTGTTATTGTTCTGTTCTTTTTGTCTCTCTCTCCCACACACAAACACACACATTTACACATCCACACTTGTATATACTTACATAAACTAAACACAAAAAGTAAGGAAATTTGTGTTTGGTTGATTATTTCTTTGTTGTAGTAATGTTCCTTGGCAATAAATCTTTTACTGTTGGAAAGCCTGTTTATTTCCCTTTTAAATACTATACTTGTTTTGGAAGTTATTATCGCAAATTCTTTATGTGTAATCTATGAACCATTTTAGATACTTAAATATTTCCATTTCATGCAACCCAAATAAAAAATATACTTTTTTAACAGGTAGAACTTTCTAATGTAAGTCATTTTCCAAGCATACAAAAGAATTATTTCACTGACATTTATATTAATTTATCATTACTACACGGTCTTGAACTAAATAATTCCACTCCAACACATTTCAAATGTACAGCACACAACCGGATATTTTAATTACATCCTAGGCACTAACTGTCTGGTATCTGTAACGCCACGAGGAATCACGACGATCGTGTTATCTTGTAATCAATCATGTCAAAGACCTATGACAAGAAAATACAGCCAGCTGGTCGGTTAAAGAGTCTGTTTATATTTAATACATCCATGACATATATCACAATTCAATGTACACAAATGCTAAAGCGTTTGTGTGGGTTTAATAATTAACATTCATCCAACCCATAAAGCGTAATATTACATAATAATAGCCCAACTGCAATTCAACTTTGCAATATAAAGCTTTAATATCAATGTTTACTTACCTCCGCTGCACAGACATTAGTAATACATCAGACGTAAAGCTAGTACTTAATGGCTGATTATCAATTAAATATAAAAACTGACCAGCACCGCTGTCGTTATATCGCTGATTAGCTGCTGTTGTTAATAATCTAACCCACTACGAGCAGACTACGAGAGGAATACGCGTGAGCGAGCGCTGCTCACTTCGTGCACTCGTGTGCCATTTCTGTGAGCGAACCTGGAGCGAGCCAGTGAGTCAGCGTTAGTGCTCGGGTACAGTCGGTCGCACTCAGCCGTGTTCGGCTGTCGTTCATCACTTCTACGCACACTCTATGGGTCAGTAGATCCGGGTATTATACACTTTTCATGTCATTCTATTCACAACCAACTGAGCAGAAACAATCACAAGCAGCTGAAAGTTCCGGAACTCGGAATGTATGGTGATGTCATCTGTCTTTGATGTGAGTGTGATGTCACAGAGGAAACATTCGCCACAGTCTCAGAGGTTCTAGTTTACCTAAATATCACGAGATATTGCACACTTCTCACGAAGCCTCGTAACGAATGTTCGATTGTTATTTAAAGTTGATTTTTGAAAATCAAAAAATCAAATATTGTCAGGGATATGAATAATTTTGAACATGGCATTTTTTGGGACTCCATTAATAAAATACCCCAGAAATAAATATTTTTTTGAATTTTGTATTGTTGTCATTCTTTCAATTGTTGGTCACATATAACTGATACACAAATTTGAAAACATCCATTGATTTCATCACTAGATGAAAAAATCACAAGAATTAGCAAGGGTATGAGTAATTTTGAAGACGACTGTATATATAGAAAAACTAATGAGTGCTTGTGAGGTAAGTATGGTCAGGGACTGAACAACTTTAAAGGTCTTTAAAGGTTTAAAAGTCTGATGTTACATCATTTTATATAATTAAACCTAAAAAGAAAAAGTCTTACTGCTGACCTTTTTATTTAGGATTTTATTCTGCTTGGTTCATAGTCTTCTTTTTTTGTTTTAGACTCTAAAATACTAATTTCTCTCCTGCCTTCTGGATAACCCTTTATTTTAAAACTGTATGGAGCTTAAAAGTTAAGATATCACCTAAAGCTAACCTTTGTATTTTAAAACAAAAAATGATTTAAAAAAATCATGTTTCAGGAGAGGTTTTATTATCATTCATCATTAACCCTATAAAGCCATTTGTATCATATTTGATACATTCTATGACCTCCATGTCATCCACATTAACGTTACTGAAGGCTGTTTAACGGGCCATCTACAGTCTGAAAGGCTGCTGGGGACTGCAAGTCGTTCACCCTGAAGAGGAGTGTTAAAAATGATGTGTGTGAAGAGGTCGTTCAAATACCTGCTCCAACCAGCAGGGACAGAGCTGAATATGGATATTCACACACACATTTAGGTCCCCTCTTGGCAAATATTGAAAAATTTAACCAGAGGCCTTAACACATCATTTTAGGATGATTTACTGCATGACCAAGTGGGGACCTTAAAAAACGTCCCCTGTTGGTGAATGTGTAACAACATGGAGGTTCCCTGTTATATGGATTCACAAATGCACGCACACACACAAGGGAAAAAGAAAACTCAACCTGAAAAAATGCTTAAAAATATCAATCTGTAGACTTGATTTTAAAAATACAGTTATGATAATTATAGCACAAAAACAAGACACACACACAAATGTTAAAGTTTAAAAAGAACAAAAACAAGGAACTTACTGCTTGAAAATCAAAAAAATCTGTAAAAGTAATTTTTAACATATAATTATAATATTTATATCACAAAAATCTCTTTAAAATTATAATAATTCTGTAAAACTTAGTAAAGTAAAAATTAGTTTTAAAAAAGTGTAATTTTTTTTCACATATAATTATTATATTTTCAGCACACATACACAGACATGAATTCATTCATTCTAAATTCTAAAGTTGTAAATAATTTAATCTTTAATTTTACAAATGTACGTACTCAACTTATTATACATTAATGAATTATTTATATTTTTTTTACTTACTATTGCTTTTTACTTTAACATTTATATTTACATACATTTGTGCTGGTACTTATTTCTGCTTGTGATAATTCTCTATCAGTGATTGAGTGACTGTAACAAACCAAAATTTAACCCCTGAGGATCATTGATCATTGATCATTGCTCTGTCGAGCAGCTCCGGCTGCACTGATACTAAAACTGGAACCAAACAGAGAAGATCCGCCTGCTACGGCAGTATATTGGGGTCACTGTAGATTTTGGGGGACAAAAAGAGCACAATATCCTGAAAAAATCGTAGAACTCCTGAGATGAATGTCACAACTTTTTGAGCAAAAAGTCCATTTTTCTGAGTTTATAAAGTCGCAAATTAGTGAGGAAAAAAAGTCAGAAAAATTTATTTTTTTCTGTTTTTTGGGAATCAACTCAGAGAAAAGCTAACTTTTTTTTCTCAAAATTTGTGAAAGAAATTTGCGACCTTACAAACTCAGAGTATAACCTTTTTTACAAATTTTCCATTTTAATCCAAGAAATTTAAATTTTTCTCAGAAATTAGTGATTTTTTCACAAATGTCCAACTTTATAAACTCAGAGAAAGACTCTTTTTTTGCAAATTTGCAACAACAAAAGTAAACCTTTTCCCTAGATCAAATTTTAAATTAATTTTTGTTTTTAAGTTCTAATAATTGTCTCTCCCTCTTTTTCTCTTTTGTGGTACATTTCTTACCAAAATGTTAATTGCCGTGTTTTTGAAAGAAAACAAACTGCTCACGTTTTTATGGTTGAAATACCTGTGAAAGGCATCTGAACGCATGATAAACTGCTGTTGATGCAGGTTTTGGAGGATTCAGTTCAGTTGAATAAGGAAACTGCATGGGTTGTTTTTATGCTTCTGACATCAGACTTTCAGGTTGTTCATTCATCCTGTTCTCCTAAACGCAATATTTCACGAACAAATGGAGGAAATTTCTTTAAATTTGTGTCAAAGACACAACATAAAATACATGTAATTATCCTGTAAAATTTACTATATCTGCAGT